>NC_057797.1:53925934-53936086 GCF_018294505.1 Triticum aestivum | reverse complement strand
AGTAGGTTTTGCCCCCCCCCCCTTTCCTATTCCAACTAGGAGAAGGGGGAAGGAGGAGGTGGGGAGAAGGAAGGAGAAGGGGGCCGCGCCCCCTTCCCTTTCCCAATTCGGATTGGGGCAAGGGGGGTTGCGCGCCACCTCCTGCTGCCTCTCCTCTTCCACTACTTTGGGTCCATGAGGCCCAATAACCCCCGGGGGGGTTCCGGTAACCCCCCGGTACTCCGGTATATATCCGATAACCCCCGGAACCATTCCGGTGTCCGAATATAGTCGTCCAATATATCAATCTTCATGTCTCGACCATTTCGAGACTCCTTGTCATGTCCGTGATTACATCCGGGACTCCGAACAACCTTCGGTACATCAAAACTCATAAAATCATAATATAACCGGCATTGAAACGTTAAGCGTGCGGACCCTACGGGTTCAAGAACTATGTAGACATGACCGAGACATGTCTCCGGTCAATAACCAATAGCGGAACCTGGATGCTCATATTGGCTCCCACATATTCTACGAAGATCTTTATCAGTCAGACCGCATAACAACATACGTTGTTCCCTTTGTCATCGATATGTTACTTGCCCGAGATTCGATCGTCGATATCTCAATACCTAGTTCAATCTCGTTACCGGCAAGTCTCTTTACTCGTTCCATAATACATCATTCCGCAACTAACTCATTTAGTTGCAATACTTGCAAGGCTTAAGTGATGTGCATTACCGAGAGGGCCCAGAGATACCTCTCCGACAATCGGAGTGACAAATCCTAATCTCGAAATATGCCAACCCAACAAGTACCTTTGGAGACACCTGTAGAGCACCTTTATAATCACCCAGTTACGTTCTGACGTTTGGTAGCACACAAAGTGTTCCTCCGGTAAATGGGAGTTGCATAATCTCATAGTCATAGGAACATGTATAAGTTATGAAGAAAGCAATAGCAACAAACTAAACGATCAAGTGCTAAGCTAACGGAATGGGTCAAGTCAATCATATCATTCTCCTAATGATGTGATCCCGTTAATCAAATGACAACTCATGTCTATGGTTAGGAAACATAACCATCTTCGATCAATGAGCTAGTCAAGTAGAGGCATACTAGTGACACTCTGTTTGTCTATGTATTCACACATGTATTATGTTTCCGGTTAATACAATTCTAGCATGAATAATAAACATTTATCATGATATAAGGAAATAAATAATAACTTTATTATTGCCTCTAGGGCATATTTCCTTCAGTCTCCCACTTGCACTAGAGTCAATAATCTAGATTACACTGTTATGATCCTAACACCCATGGAGCCTTGGTGTTGATCATGTTTTGCTCGTGAAAGAGGCTTAGTCAACGGGTCTGCAACATTTAGATCCGTATGTATCTTGGAAATTTCTATGTCTCCCATATGGACTAAATCCCGGATGGAATTGAAGCGTCTCTTGATGTGCTTGGTTCTCTTGTGAAATCTGGATTCCTTCGCTAAGGCAATTGCTCCAGTATTGTCACAAAAGATTTTCATTGGACCCGATGCACTAGGTATGACACCTAGATCGGATATGAACTCCTTCACCCAGACTCCTTCATTTGCTGCTTCCGAAGCAGCTATGTACTCTGCTTCACATGTAGATCCCGCCACGACGCTTTGTTTAGAACTGCACCAACTGACAACTCCACCGTTCAATGTAAACACGTATCCGGTTTGCGATTTAGAATCGTCCGGATCAGTGTCAAAGCTTGCATCAACGTAACCATTTACGATGAGCTCTTTGTCACCTCCATAAACGAGAAACATATCCTTAGTCCTTTTCAGGTACTTCAGGATGTTCTTGACCGCTGTCCAGTGATCCACTCCTGGATTACTTTGGTACCTCCCTGCTAGACTTATAGCAAGGCACACATCAGGTCTGGTACACAGCATTGCATACATGATAGTGCCTATGGCTGAAGCATAGGGAACATCTTTCATTTTCTCTCTATCTTCTGCAGTGGTCGGACATTGAGTCTTACTCAACTTCACACCTTGTAACACAGGCAAGAACCCTTTCTTTCCTTGATCCATTTTGAACTTCTTCAAAACTTTGTCAAGGTATGTGCTTTGTGAAAGTCCAATTAAGTGTCTTGATCTATCTCTATAGATCTTAATGCCCAATATGTAAGCAGCTTCACCAAGGTCTTTCATTCAAAAACTCTTATTCAAGTATCCCTTTATGCTATCCAGAAATTCTATATCATTTCCAATCAATAATATGTCATCCACATATAATATCATAAATGCTACCGAGCTCCCACTCACTTTCTTGTAAATACAGGCTTCTCCAAAAGTCTGTATAAAACAAAATGCTTTGATCACACTATCAAAGCGTTTATTCCAACTCCGAGAGGCTTGCACCAGTCCATAAATGGATCGCTAGAGCTTGCACACTTTGTTAGCTCCCTTTGGATCGACAAAACCTTCCAGTTGCATCATATACAACTCTTCTTCCAGAAATCCATTCAGGAATGCAGTTTTGACATCCATCTGCCAAATTTCATAATCATAAAATGAGGCAATCGCTAACATGATTCGGACAGACTTAAGCATCGCTACGGGTGAGAAAGTCTCATCGTAGTCAATCCCTTGAACTTGTCGAAACCCTTTCGCAACAAGTTGAGCTTTGTAGACAGTAACATTACCGTCAGCGTCAGTCTTCTTCTTGAAGATCCATTTATTCTCAATTGCTTGCCGATCAATGGGCAAGTCAACCAAACTCCACACTTTGTTCTCATACATGGATCCCATCTCAGGTTTCATGGCTTCAACCATTTTGCGGAATCTGGGCTCACCATCGCTTCTTCATAGTTCGTAGGTTCATCGTGATCCAGTAGCATGACTTTCAGAACAGGATTACCGTACCACTCCGGTGCGGATCTTACTCTGGTTGATCTACGAGGTTCAGTAATAACTTGATCTGAAGTTTCATAATCATCATCATTAACTTCCTCACTAATTGGTATAGTTGTCACAGGAACCGGTTTCTGTGATGAGCTACTTTCCAATAAGGGAGCAGGTACGGTTACCGCATCAAGTTCTACTTTCCTCCCACTCACTTCTTTCGAGAGAAACTCCTTCTCTAGAAAGGATCCATTCTTAGCAATGAATGTCTTGCCTTTGGATCTGTGATAGAAGGTGTACCCAACAGTCTCCTTTGGGTATCCTATGAAGACACATTTCTCCGATTTGGGTTCGAGCTTATCAGGTTGAAGCTTTTTCACATAAGCATCACAGCCCCAAACTTTAAGAAACGACAACTTTGGTTTCTTGCCAAACCACAGTTCATAAGGCGTCGTCTCAACGGATTTTGATGATGCCCTATTTAACGTGAATGCGACCATCTCTAAAGCATAACCCCAAAACGATAGCGGTAAATCAGTAAGAGACATCATAGATCGCACCATATCTAGTAGAGTACGATTATGACGTTCGGACACACCATTACACTATGGTGTTCCAGGTGGCGTGAGTTGCGAAACTATTCTGCTTTGTTTCAAATGTAGACCAAACTCGTAACTCAAATATTCTCCTCCACAATCAGATCGTAGAAACTTTATTTTCTTGTTACGATGATTTTCAACTTCACTCTGAAATTCTTTGAACTTTTCAAATGTTTCAGACTTATGTTTCATCAAGTAGATATACCCATATCTGCTTAAATCATCTGTGAAGATGAGAAAATAATGATATCCGCCACGAGCCTCAACATTCATCGGACCACATACATCTGTATGCATGATTTCCAACAAATCTGTTGCTCCCTTTACAGTACCGGAGAACGGCGTTTTAGTCATCTTGCCCATGAGGCACGGTTCGCAAGTACCAAGTGATTCATAATCAAGTGGTTCCAAAAGTCCATCAGTATGGAGTTTCTTCATGCGCTTTACACCGATATGACCTAAACGGCAGTGCCACAAATAAGTTGCACTATCATTATCAACTCTGCATCTTTTGGCTTCAACATTATGAATATGTGTATCACTACTATCGAGATTCATCAAAAATAGACCACTCTTCAAGGGTGCATGACCATAAAAGATATTACTCATATAAATAGAACAACCATTATTCTCTGATTTAAATGAATAACTGTCTCGCATCAAACAAGATCCAGATATAATGTTCATGCTCAACGCTGGCACCAAATAACAATTATTTAGGTCTAAAACTAATCCCGAAGGTAGATGTAGAGGTAGCGTGCCGACCGCGATCACATCGACTTTGGAACCATTTCCCACGCGCATCGTCACCTCGTCCTTGGCCAGTGTTCGTTCGTAGTCCCTGTTTCGAGTTGCAAATATTAGCAACGGAACTAGTATCAAATACCAAGTGCTACTGCGAGCTCTAGTAAGGTACACATCAATAACATGTATATCACATATACCTTTGTTCACCTTGCCATCCTTCTTATCCGCCAAATACTTGGGGCAGTTCCGCTTCCAGTGACCAGTCTGCTTGCAGTAGAAGCACTCAGTTTCAGGCTTAGGTCCAGACTTTGGTTTCTTCTCCTGAGCAGCAACTTGTTTGTTGTTCTTCTTGAAGTTCCCCTTCTTCTTCCCTTTGCCCTTTTTCTTGAAACTGGCGGTCTTATTGACCATCAACACTTGATGCTCCTTCTTGATTTCTACCTCCACAGCCTTTAGCATTGCGAAGAGCTCGGGAATCGTCTTATCCATCCCTTGCATGTTATAGTTCATCACGAAGCTCTTGTAACTTGGTGGCAGTGATTGAAGAACTCTGTCAATGACACTATCAACAGGAAGATTAACTCCTAGTTGAGTCAAATGATTATGATACCCACACATTTTGAGTATATGTTCACTGACAGAACTATTCTCCTCCATCTTGCAGCTATAGAATTTATTGGAGACTTCATATCTCTCAATCCGGGCATTTGCTTGAAATATTAACTTCAACTCATGGAACATCTCATATGCTCCATGACGTTCAAAACGTCGTTGAAGTCCCGATTCTAAGCCGTAAAGCATGGCACACTGAACTATCAGCTTTGCTCTGCCAGATGTTCATAACATCTGGTGTTGCTCCTGCAGCAGGCCTGGCACCCAGCGGTGCTTCCAGGACGTAATTTTTCTGTGCAGCAATAAGGATAATCCTCAAGTTACGGACCCAGTCCGTGTAATTGCTACCATCATCTTTCAACTTTGCTTTCTCAAGGAACACATTAAAATTCAACGGAACAACAACACGGGCCATCTATCTACAATCAAACATAGACAAGCAAAATACTATCAGGTACTAAGTTCATGATAAATTTAAGTTCAATTAATCATATTACTTAAGAACTCCCTACTTAGAAAGACATCCCTCTAATCTTCTAAGTGATCACGTGATCCAAATCAACTAAACCATAACCGATCATCACGTGAAATGGAGTAGCTTTCAATGGTGAACATCAATATGTTGATCATATCTACTATATGATTCATGCTCGACCTTTCGGTCTCAGTGTTCCGAGGCCATATCTGCATATGCTAGGCTCGTCAAGTTTAACCTGAGTATTCTGCATGTGCAAAAACTGGCTTGCACCCGTTGTAGATGGACGTAGAGCTTATCACACCCGATCATCATGTGGTGTCTGGGCATGACGAACTTTGGCAACGGTGCATACTCAGGGAGAACACTTTTATCTTGAAATTTAGTGAGAGATCATCTTATAATGCTACCGTCAATCAAAGCAAGATAAGATGCATAAAAGATAAACATCACATGCAATCAATATAAGTGATATGATATGGCCATCATCATCTTGTTCTTGTGATCTCCATCTCCGAAACACCTTCATGATCACCATCGTCACCGGCGCGACATCTTGATCTCCATCGTAGCATTGTGTCGTCTCGCCAATCTTATGCTTCCACGACTATCGCTACCGCTTAGTGATAAAGTAAAGCATTACAGGGCGATTGCATTGCATACAATAAAGCGACAACCATATGGCTCCTGCCAGTTGCCGATAACTCGGTTACAAAACAGGATCATCTCATACAATAAAATTTAGCATCATGTCTTGACCATATCACATCACAACATGCCCTGCAAAAACAAGTTAGACGTCTTCTATTTTGTTGTTGCAAGTTTTACGTGGCTGCTACGGGCTTAGCAAGAACCGTTCTTACCTACGCATCAAAACCACAACGATAGTTTGTCAAGTTGATGCTGTTTTAACCTTCGCTAGGACCGGGCGTAGCCACACTTGGTTCAACTAAAGTTGGAGAAACTGACACCCGCCAGCCACCTGTGTGCAAAGCATGTCAGTAGAACCAGTCTCGCGTAAGCGTACGCGTAATGTCGGTCCGGGCCGCTTCATCCAACAATACCGCCGAACCAAAGTATGACATGCTGGTAAGCAGTATGACTTATATCGCCCACAACTCACTTGTGTTCTACTCGTGCATATAACATCAACGCATAAAACCAGGCTCGGATGCCACTGTTGGGGAACGTAGTAATTTCAAAAAATTTCCTACGCACACACAAGATCATGGTGATGCATAGCAACGAGAGGGGAGAGTGTTGTCTACATACCCTCATAGATCGAAAGTGGAAGCGTTAGCACAACGCGGTTGATGTAGTTGTACGTCTTCACGATCTGACCGATCCAAGTACCGAACGCACGGCACCTCCGAGTTCAGCACACGTTCAGCTCGATGACGTCCCGCGAACTCTAATCCAATAGAGCTTCACGGTAGAGTTCAGTCAGCACGACGGCGTGGTGACGATGATGATGTTCTACTGTCGCAGGGCTTCGCCTAAGCACCGCTACGCTATGATCGACGTGGAGTATTGTGGAAGGGGGCACCGCACACGGCTAAGAGATCAAGAGATCAATTGTTGTATCTATGGGATGCCCCCTGGCCACGTATATAAAGGAGTGGAGGAGAAGGGGGCCGGCCAAGAGGAGGAGGCGCGCCCAAGGGGGGGCAATCCTACTCCAAGTAGGTTTTGCCCCCCCCCCTTCCTATTCCAACTAGGAGAAGGGGGAAGGAGGAGGTGGAGAGAAGGAAGGAGAAAGGGGGCCGTGCCCCATTCCCTTTCCCAATTCGGATTGGGGCAAGGGGGGGGGGGGCTGCACGCCACCTCCTGCTGCCTCTCCTCTTCCACTACTTTGGGCCCATGAGGCCCAATAACCCCCGGGGGGTTCCGGTAACCCCCCGGTACTCCGGTATATATCCGATAACCCCCGGAACCATTCCGGTGTCTGAATATAGTCGTCCAATATATCAATCTTCATGTCTCGACCATTTCGAGACTCCTCGTCATGTCCGTGATTACATCCGGGACTCCGAACAACCTTCGGTACATCAAAACTCATAAACTCATAATATAACCGGCATCGAAACGTTAAGCGTGCGGACCCTGCGGGTTCGAGAACTATGTAGACATGACCGAGACATGTCTCCGGTCAATAACCAATAGCGGAACCTGGATGCTCATATTGGCTCCCACATATTCTACGAAGATATTTATCAGTCAGACCGCATAACAACATACGTTGTTCCCTTTGTCATCGGTATGTTACTTGACCGAGATTCGATTGTCGGTATCTCAATACCTAGTTCAATCTCGTTACCGGCAAGTCTCTTTACTCGTTCTGTAATACATCATTCCGCAACTAACTCATTTAGTTGCAATGCTTGTAAGGCTTAAGTGATGTGCATTACCGAGAGGGCCCAGAGATACCTCTCCGACAATCGGAGTGACAAATCCTAATCTCAAAATACGCCAACCCAACAAGTACCTTTGGAGACACCTGTAGAGCACCTTTATAATCACCCAGTTATGTTGTGACGTTTGGTAGCACACAAAGTGTTCCTCCGGTAAACGGGAGTTGCATAATCTCATAGTCATAGGAACATGTATAAGTCATGAAGAAAGCAATAGCAACAAACTAAATGATCAAGTGCTAAGCTAACGGAATGGGTCAAGTCAATCATATCATTCTCCTAATGATGTGATCCTGTTAATCAAATGACAACTCATGTCTATGGTTAGGAAACATAACCATCTTCGATCAACGAGCTAGTCAAGTAGAGGCATACTAGTGACACTCTATTTGTCTATGTATTCACACATGTATTATGTTTCCGGTTAATACAATTCTAGCATGAATAATAAACATTTATCATGATATAAGGAAATAAATAATAACTTTATTATTGCCTCTAGGGCATATTTCCTTCAAAGTTGCCAACGCCAAGTGCTTTATCAGATGGTTGCGAGAAAAAGGCCTCCTTAATCTTCTCCTCATCAAAATCCGCATCGAATTCTAAGAGATCTCGCCTCTGGTATCCAAGGGCAGCCCAATTCAGCTGGACAGAGCGATGAGGAGAAATCGTGATATGGCCAGTGAAATAGTCTTCAACTTCATTTCTCTGTTCTCTTTGTGTTATGGCAATACCAATACCGGAGGTAGTCCGACGAGTCTGAATGTAATTTTTCATCATGTGCCCATCCGCCCGGATGTGGAACAACTTAGTGTTTGCATCCACTGCCCGGATCGAGGTGAGCCTAGAGCACTGCTGCATACTAACTTTCTAGGTGGCAAGGAATCCAAGATAATTGATCTTTAAAGATTGCGGCGAAGGGTGGCCCTTCACCCTCAAATGTCATACTCCATTACCTAGAACTGGCAGTGGCAGGCCAGTTGGGAATATTTGGCTAGATCCGCCTACACGTCACAATTCATTGGCTCTCATACATGATTCTCAACTGGCAAGATTTGGCGGGCCTATGGAGAGCCGGAGTGCAAACTTTTCTCTTGGCCCGTCCTCCACAATAGGATCCTCATGACCAACCACCTATAGGTGAGATGTTAGCCGCATGCCCCATCTTTCATCTTGGCCTTAGGGCCCCGGAAACTGCCCCACGTCTGTTTGGCCTGCCCATTCACTTCCGTGTGTCCGCCTATTTGTGCCCTCATGGGTAGATGACTATATTTGTTTGGAAATGGCATCCACCTCACCCTCGGTGGATGCATGGTGGGATGGATGTTTGCAACATTTTGATGTCGACCAAAAGAGGTGCCTCAGTGGCTACCTCACCTACATCATATGGAATGCCCGGAAGGAGCAGAGCCCCTGCATCTTCAACGGCATGCCTATGACTTACATTAAGGTGGCCATCTCACCTTCTAGGAAAACAAGGAGAGGGAGTTGGCCTACCAACCAAGAGTATACCAGAACCAAGAGTAGTCCGCATGCGGTGTTAGGGGGTGCTTTGTTTAGGATTCCAGCACGTGCCCAGTTTAAAAAATACCAACACATACATATTTCCCTCTTAATGAAAAGGAGGCACTCATATTTGTTGCTCAATTTTTTTAAAAAGTTACTTGTAACTTATTGATACTCGCAACTATTATAGTTACATTGTTTTAGGTTAAAATTCAAGATCCAAGAGACAACAACGTAACTCCTATGAGTTTGAATTAAATCTCTTATAGACATCTTCTTCACAATGTCAATCTTTTCACAACTAAATACTAACAATACTTCTGTAAAGAGACTGCAATTGCATCAGGACGACAATATTGTCACTTATCTTGATTGCCAAGGTTTTTTGAAAGTCCCTTGAGCTGTCCATCCTAAAATACGGTAAGCCATGAACGCAACAACTTAGGACGAGGGTGATGGCATATAAGTACATACAACCGGACCACACGACCTTCGTCGTTGTTGAGGAAATATTTTAACTTCACTGAGAATCAAACCAACAAAAATAACATTAGACAAGGACATAAACTCAGCAAATTGAAATAATCACATATATGGAGACATAAACACCTCAGGCTCCATAGCACCACCAAAAAAAGAGTAATTGTATTCACGAAAGGCACCACTGCTACACATTGGTGAAGATCACAAGGACAAGATGACAATCAGAGTCGAGAGGGCCAAAGTATGTTCGCCTAGACTATTGTCCTCTGGAACGCTCCCTCACTAAAATTTGATAAATGGTCACTTACACAAAATGTGTTTTGCAAGTGTTCATCCATTTACACGAGAATGATTCTGCTTCACGAGAAATAAGATCTTTTCCTCACTTCATACGCCTCAATCTCACGACGTATATATAGGGAAAGGGGGATTTGTGGCACGCATGTG
>NC_057797.1:53907450-53925608 GCF_018294505.1 Triticum aestivum | reverse complement strand
CGTGATCCCGAAACTTGCTTGGTCTTGGCATGTGTTTTACCCTTAATTACTTTAGATGAGTCCATGCATGCAGCTTCTGGCAGAGATTGCATGCTACACCAACCCCACCTCCCATGCCTTTTCTTTTGGCTACCAGTTCTGAATCTACTATATCTTTTTAACCGAAAGTCCAATTTATATTTTGTTTGCATATTCGTGTTCTGTGATGAGGGCTTCGAAACAACACCACTCCTGAATATGTTTTGACAATTTTTAAAAACTTCAACAAGTTAAAGCTATTGAAACTTGATAAAAACAAAAGGGTAATTTCGCCAGGTTGCAAATACTGAAAGCTAAACCCTTAGCCCTAAAAGGAAATGAAACTTGGTGCAACTTGGTAAAAACTTAATATTATGATATCAAGTTTTGATAAATGAAACTTGCTGAAGTTTTAATAACTTGTCAAAATATATTCAAGAGTGCAATTTTTTCAAAGCCCTCGTCACAGGGAACATGAATATGAAAACAAACAATAAATTTGACTTTTGGTTCAAAAGATACAATAGATTCAAATTTGAAAGTCAAAATAAAAAACATGGGAGGGTAGGTGGAGCATGCAACTATGCTAAAAGCTACATGCATGGAACCCCCTACAGTATCAAGGGATAAAACACATGCAAAACACTACGAACTTTCCAAATCTTGAAGAAATTGTGTGGCTGTATGCATGTGTGCCCCTGCGCGTGTGTGCTCCAGTGAATTTCACCATATATTGTTCGTTTACACGGGAATCACTTCCTCACTGCAGATAATATCGCAATTACAGAATGCCCATAGTCCAGTCTGCCACATATGCCTCTCACACAACAAGGTGGCCACACATCTTTGTCCAGACTGCCCTTTCTCACATGAGGTGTGGAAGGCAATTAATGTTGCGACTAGGATGCTTATTCCAACCTTGCGTGGTTCTGAGAAATATATTAACCAATGATGGGAGGACATCCTCTATGTCCTCTTAAATTGGAAGGTGCATTTCCCAACAACATGGAACATTGTGAAAGAGAGAAGTCGCGGCGTGTTTTCATTGGCTAATGAATTGTGACTTATCGTGTGGTGGGGGAACCTAGCCTTGGAGGATACCCACATGCATAATTCTAGTACTTTTATTCTCCGTATATATTCCATGGGTAATTTTTAGGGTTCTTTTTAGCTTTACCTAAAAAGGGAGCAATTATAACCGGTAAATATGTGTATAATAACGCTCTCTTATTCCAATAAAGGGCGGTGCTCCTGCCACTTAACAACAACAACAACAAATAATAATAATAATAATAATAATAATAATAATAATAATATAATTATTATTGTTTGGCATGCAATGGGGCATCAAAAACTGAGATATGGCAGAGTTAGCGGTGCCCACTCACTTCATCTAGAATTAACAACAAAATATCTTAAATGATAAAGTATGTCATACTCTTGAGCTGAATTTACATGAAGAGTTACCATTAAATGTGATGTTACAAAGACACAAAAGTTTCACTCTTGTACAACTCCTAACGAAGAGTATGTTTCATTCCCTCTCTCCCCCCTCTCTCTCCCTCCCTCTCCCTCCCTCCCTCCCTCCCTCCGTCTCTCTCTCTAGATGAAAAATTATCCTACATGGCAAGCCTAAGATTGAATTTCTTTGTGAAGCTCGAATGGAGCGAGGAATGAATCTCAGAAGAGCAAAATAGGGATGGGTATGATGGATTGTGGGGACTAGTGACATAGCAAGATACATGAGGGTAGTATCAAGTTTCAAAGGATTGGATTTTACTTTAGTGAATTCCAATTCTTACCCACCATTTTGACGTTTTAACACTAATTGTCCCATTTAGTAGTTTTTCATCTAAATTACCTCATTTCGTGAAAGTTTTGCTTTAGCCTTTTTAAGTTTTGGAGAATGGTCTAGCCTATGGGTCCCGTATATTAGGTACATATGTGGTGTGCCATCGCGGCTTTCCATCTGGAGTGGTTACCCCTGTGCCTAATTGTAATCACAAAAAGAACCACCATCACGACTACACATTAGAGAAGGACACAAAACTCCCAAAAACCCAAGGTGCCCCACCTCTCAGCACTAAGATGGCAACCGGAGATGAGGGGGCCAAAGTATGTACGGTGGCGGCTATTGTCCTTCAGAAAGCACCCTCACTACAAGTTGATAAATGGTAACTTACACAAGAATGTGTTTGAAAAGTGTGTTCATCCATTTACATGAGAAGGATTTTGCCTCATGAGAAATGAGATCACTTCCTCGCTTTGTACATTCTTCTATACATAAAGTCTTAATCTCATGACATATATTTTGCATTTACACGAGAATCACTTCCTCACTTCAAAGAATCTCGCAATTGGAGAATGCCTCCATAGTCTAATCTGCCACATCTGCCTCTCAAGCAACGCGACAGTGACGTGTCTTTGCCAGGACTGCCCTTCTCAACTGGGGTGTTGAAGGCAGTTGATGTTGCGACTAGGATGCCTATTCCGACCTTGCGTGGCCCTCAGAAATCTATTAATTGATGGTAGGAGGACATCCTCTCTGTCCACTTGGACCGGAAGGTGTGTGTTCACATGGACATGATCTACTTGATATGGATCATATTCTGAAGTAGAGAAACCAACACATCTTCATTGGCCAAAGAATTGCGACTTATCGTGAAGTGGGGCACCTAGCCTTGTAGGATACTTACATGCATAATTCTAGTAGTTTTCTTCCATGAGTATTATGCGTGTCATTTTTTGACTTCTTTTCAGTTTTACCTCACAAAAAGGCCAATTGTAACCTTTAATATAGGTAACAACCCTCTCTTCTTCCAACTGGAAGGTGGTGCTCCTGTCGGCTAGTCAAAACAAATCCATATGCTAAATATATGAAGGATATCATTACTAATAAAAGAAAGATACCGGAAATTGAGATTTCCACCATACTTGCTAATTATACTTTTAAGGGTGGAATACCAAAGAAACTTGGAGACCCCGGAGTACCTACTATACCTTGCTCCATTAAAAGAAATTATATTAAAACTGCTCTATGTGATCTTGGAGCCGGTGTTAGTGTTATGCCTCTCTCTTTATATCGTAGACTTGACTTGAATAAGCTGACACCTACCGAAATATCTTTGCAAATGGCTGATAAATCAACTGCTATACATGTCGGTATTTGTGAGGATGTGCCTGTTGTGGTTGCAAACGTTACTATTTTAACGGACTTTGTTATACTTGATATTCCCGAGGAGGATAGTATGTCTATTATTCTTGGAAGACCTTTTCTTAATACTGCAGGGGCTGTTATTGATTGCAACCAAGGCAATGTCACTTTTCATGTTAATGGTAATGAGCATACGGTACACTTTCAGAGGAAACAACCTCAAGTTCATAGTATCAACTCTATTGGAAAAATTCCATCGATTATATTTGGAGGTTTTGAATTTCCTCTTCCTACTGTCAACAAGAAATATGATATTCTTATTATTGAGGATGTGCATATACCCGTTGAGGTAACTTAGTGTTATTTGAAATTTCTCCGGTTTCATGATTATCGGAATGAGTTTGTTAACAAGACTTGATCAACCTTGTTAGTGGATTCTTTTTGATGAGCATGAGATGGATGAAACTAGAAGCACAACCTTCTGTACCCCACTTTTACTTTCTGTTATTTATATTAAATAAAGTAAAAATAGTATTTTTCTGTCTGTTTCCTGACTTATCCGTGCAATATAAAAATATCCCAAAAATAAAAGTCCTCAGAATGACATGCCAATTTAATATGATTTTTTCGGGAATATTTGAGGATTTACTGTGCAAAAATTACCATGGGAGGAGCTGCCACCTGGCCAAGAGGGTGGTGGACGCACCCCCCTGCCTCGTGGGCCCACGGTGGCCCTCCTCCACTTATCCCAGCACCCATCTTCTTCCTCTGTCTCACACAAACCCGGAAAACCAACTCAAGCACGAGTTCCAGCCACTTTTGCTGTGATTTTCGATCTCCTTGCTCAAAGCACCTCTCGCAAAACTACTTGGGGAGATTGTTCCTTGGTATGTGACTCCTCCATTGGTTCAATTAGTTTTTGTTCTAGTACTTTATTCTTTGCAAATTTGTGCTGCATAGGTGACCATGTTCTTGAGCTTGCATGTCAAATTTATATGGTTCCAAGTAGTTCTAATGCTTGATATAGGCTCTAGGCACTTGTAGGAGTAGTTCTATCAATATTATTGAAGTTGGTTCACTTTTGTTTGAAGTTACTAAAAATTTCAGACTATTTCAGAAAAATAATGAGGAGATTTTTGATGGGCTCATCGAGCCAAAGCTCGAAGGAAAAGGCACCGAAGCCTAAGTATAATCTGCCGCGCACCGCGGAGATTCGGGCGTGTGAATGGCCTTCTGATGATTTCTTGAGAGCAGCCGGTATCTATGAAGATTTTCATGAATTGGCTCACAATGCAGGCCTCACCGCTTTCCCCCACGACCAATGCGATCAGTATCTCTTACTCACAAATACTTTTGTGCAAAACTTTCATTTTCATTCTAGGAACTCACCACCTACGGTGGAGTTTCATTTGTATGATGAGCATAAAGAGATGTCACTTTATGATTTCTGTCAGATTTGTTTAGTCCCTTTTAAGGGCAAGACAGAAGAACCACATCATGATGATGTGGCTGGGTTTATTGATACTATCACTGTAGGACAAACTAGGAAGGTTTCCGATGCACGAATCACTAGCATACATTTTCCTATTTTACGTTACTTTGCATTATTTGCTAGTCGTTGTTTAATTGGACGCGGAAACTGTGGAAACCTTAGTATCCCTGATATAATTATTCTACACCACGGTTTATATAGTGATAACACTTTTAGTATGGGCGGTATTATTGCTAGACGGTTAAGTATGAACCGTACTAAGGGTCCCATCTTTGGAGGCATCTATGCTACAAGCATAGCTGCACATTTTAACATACCTATTAGGCACGCTGAGAAGGAAGAAAAGGTGCTGCCCCGTGTTTATCTAGATCATAAAAGTATGATGGCACACGATTTTATTGTTAAGAATAGGGCAGGAGAGCTTAAATATCAATTGTTCTTTAACAAAAATCATCCTGAGACTATTATCCTGCCTGCTCCTTCTTTGTTGGATTTGACTATAGGCACGTACCTTGTTCCGTTGACGGCTATTCACGCCTACCGGAACCCTGCACCAGCCAAGGAGCCAGAACCGGAACCACAATTTGATCCTTCACGGCAGTCTAACTATCAGTGGGATCCGGAGATGATTGCCAGCCAGTGGCAATCGGAGCCTTCTTCTTCCTCGTCAGAGTACGACCCCAACAACTATTATTATGGATATCCGCCAGGCCAGCCGTGGCCATAGACCAACTTAGGCCAAACGCCTAAGCTTGGGGGAGTACGTATTTCTCACCGACATTACATTTATGTTCACACACACTCATTACTAGATGTTGGTGCTCATACTTTTTCGCTGTAATATCCATGCTAGTTTATTTTTTTTTCCTGCTTTCTTCTTGTGTGTTTGTTAAACCTTAAGAAAAACCAAAAAAAAATTAGTAGTAGTTTATTTTTTTGCTGTAGTAGTAATAATTAAAAAGAAAACCCAAAAATATTTCCCGTTCTTCTTTTTGCTTGTTGGGAGCTTTCCCGTGTAAATAGTTTTATTTTTTTCTTTTATTTGGGGGTCAGTAGGAAAAGACCATAATTAAATTGTTGAAGTGGCTCTTATATGCATTATTGTTGATTTAACCAAGAGCCCATATTGCCTTGTCTTCTCATGTTTATTGAATGCTCGCAGATTCCAGCTTAATTAGTTCAATGCACGTACACTCTTATTATTATTCACACCGTTCGGTCGTGCAAGTGAAAGGCAATTATGATGATATATGATGGACTGACTGAGATGAGAAAAGCTGGTATGAACTCAACCTCTTTTGTTTTTGTAAATATGATGAGTCCCTCGTTCTTGATTCAGCTTATTATGAATAAACATGTTTGCAATGACAATTAGAGATCATAGTTGCTTGTGTCATGCTTAATTAGCTATGAGTTATAATGATTTACCTTGTGTGCTAACATGCTATTGAGATGATTATGATGTGGTATGATGGGGTGGTATCCTCCTTTGAATGATTTAAGTGACTTGACTTGACACATGTTCACGCATGTAGTTGAAACAAAATCAACATAGCCTTCACGATATTTATGTTCATGGTGGATTATATCCTACTCATGCTTGCATCCAATGTTTATTAATTTTAATGCATGTGCATGGCTGTTGTCGCTCTCTAGTTGGTCGCTTCCCAGTCTTTTGCTAGCCTTCACTTGTACTAAGCGGGAATACTGCTTGTGCATCCAATCCCTTAAACCCCAAAGTTATTCCAGATGAGTCCACCATACCTTCCTATATGCGGTATCTACCTGCCGTTCCAAGTAAATTAGTATGTGCCAAACTCTAAACCTTTAAATAATCATTCTGTTTTGTATGCTCGAATAGATCATGTATCAACCAAGGTTGTCCTTATCTTCCGTGTTAGGCGGGTTATTCTCAAGAGGAGTGGACTCCGCTCCTCACTCACGAGAAAATGGCTGGTCACCGGGATGCCCAGTCCCATGCTTTATGCAAACTAAATCAAAATTAATTGCAAACAAAATTCCCCCTGGGACCTGATGTATGTTGGAGGCACTCGTTGTTTCGAGCATGCCATGGATTGATGCATGTTGGTGGAGGGGGAGTATAAACTTTACCATTCTGTTTGGGAACCGCCTATAATGTGTTTAGCATGGAAGATATCGCCATCTCTTAGTTGTTACGTTGACAATGAAAGTATACTGCTCAAAATACAATTTATCTCTATTTCAAAACCAAGCTCTGGCACCTCTACAAATCCCTGCTTCCCTCTGCGAAGGGCCTATCCATTTACTTTTATGTTGAGTCATCACCCTCTTATTAAAAAGCACTAGCTGGAGAGCACAACTGTCATTTGCATTCATCACTGTTAATTTATATTGGGTATGACTATGATTGGATCTCTTTTACCATGAATTACAATGTCTAGTCAGTCCTTGATCTTTAAAGGTGCTCTGCATTTATGTTTTGCGGTCTCAGAAAGGGCTAGCGAGATACCATCTTGTTATATCATATTATGATTGTTTTGAGAAAGTGTTGTCATCTGAGATTTATTATTATGACTTGCTAGTTGATTATGCTATTGATATGAGTAATTATGAGACCTGAGAATTATTGCAAATGTGGTTAGTTATGATCTATGCTGAAAACTTGAATGCTGGCTTGACATAGTTACATCAACAAGAGCAAACAAAGTTTGTAAAAGTTTTTCTTTCTTTCTTTCAGTTTGTCAACTGAATTGCTTGAGGACAAGCAAGGGTTTAAACTTGGGGGAGTTGATACGTCTCCGTCGTATCTACTTTTTCAAACACTTTTGCCCTTGTTTTCGACTCTAACTTGTATGATTTGAATGGAACTAACCCGGACTAACGTTGTTTTTAGCAGAATTGCCATGGCGTTGTTTTATGTGCAGAAAACAAATATTCTCGGAATAACCTGAAACTCCACGGAACATCTTAGAAAAAATAATAAAAAATCCTCGCCAAAGATGAAGACCAGGGGGCCCACACCCTTCTCACGAGGGTGGGGGGGGCGTGCCCCCCCAGGGCGCGCCCCCCTACCTCGTGGCCCCCCTGGATGCCCTCCGACGCCAACTCCAACTCTATATATTTGCTTTCGGAGAGAAAAAATCAGAGAGAAGAAATCATCGCGTTTTACGATACGGAGCCGCCGCCAAGCCCTAAAACCTCTCGAGAGGGCTGATCTGGAGTCCGTTCGGGGCTCCGGAGAGGGGGATTCGTCGCCGTCGTCATCATCAACCATCCTCCATCACCAATTTCATGATGCTCACCGCCGTGCGTGAATAATTCCATCATAGGCTTGCTGGATGGTGATGGGTTGGATGAGATTTATCATGTAATCGAGTTAGTTTTGTTAGGGTTTGATCCCTAGTATCCACTATGTTCTCAGATTGATGTTGCTATGACTTTGCTATGCTTAATGCTTGTCACTAGGGGCCGAGTGCCATGATTTCAGATCTGAACCTATTATGTTTTTATGAATATATGTGAGTTCTTGATCCTATCTTGCAAGTCTATAGTCACCTACTATGCGTTATGATCCGGCAACCCCGAAGTGACAATAATCGGGACCACTCCCGGTGATGACCATAGTTTGAGGAGTTCATGTATTCACTATGTGCTAATGCTTTGTTCCGGTTCTCTATTAAAAGGAGGCCTTAATATCCCTTAGTTTCCAATAGGACCCCGCTGCCACGGGAGGGTAGGAAAAAAGATGTCATGCAAATTCTTTTCCATAAGCACGTATGACTATATAGGGAATACATGCCTACATTACATTAATGAATTGGAGCTAGTTTCGTGCCACCCTATGTTATGACTGTTACATGATGAACTGCATTCGGCATAATTATCCACCACTGATCCGGTGCCTACGAGTTTTCCATATGCTGGTTCTCGCTTATTTACGTTCCCGCTGCTACTGTTACAATCACTACAAAATACCAAAAACATTACTTTTGCTGTCTTTACTTTTGTTGCTTCTACCACCACTATCATATTGCTTTGCTACTAAACACTTTGCTGCAGATACTAAGTTTCCAGGTGTGGTTGAATTGACAACTCAGCTGCTAATACTTGAGAATATTCTTTGGCTCCCCTTGTGTCGAATCAATAAATTTGGGTTGAATACTCTACCCTTGAAAGCTGTTGCGATCCCCTATACTTGTGGGTTATCAAGACCAATTTCTGGCGCCGTTGCCGGGGAGCATAGCTCTATTCTTTGAGTCACTTGGGATTTATATCTGTTGGACACTATGAAGAACTTGAGAGATCCAAAAACCAAGATCTATCCCTCAACTACGAGGGGAGGTAAGGAACTGCCATCTAGCTCTACACTTGATTCACCTTCTGTTATGAGTAAGTTTGCGACACCTACACCTGCTTCTGCTATTCGTTCTGATATGTCGCATGTTATTGATGATGCCACTTCTGCTATGCATGATACTTATGATGAAACTGCTTCTATGCCTGATACTACTGTGCCCCTTGGTGAATTTCTTGATGAACAAATTGCTAGGGCTAGAGAAAAAGAAATTATTGAATCTGAATACGATGATGATAGTGATGATGAAAATATGCCTGTTATTCTTGAGGGTTATCTTTTTGATATGGAATCTTCTGCCGCTATTTTAGCTTGCAAAGATAGATATGAGATTAAGAGGTTATTAGTTAAATGGAACAAATAATCACTTAGAGATAAAATGAAACCTGACCCTGCTTTTGCTACTTCACCTATCTGTGTTCCTGATAAGGATTATGAATTCTCTGTTGATCCTGATATAATTACTTTGGTGGAATCTGATCCGTTTTATGGCTATGAATCTGAAACTGTTGTGGCACATCTTACTAAGTTAAATGATATAGCTACCCTGTTCACTAATGATGAGAGATCACGTTACTTCTATATACTCAAAATATTTCCGTTCTCATTAAAGGGTGATGCTAAGATATGGTTTAATTCTCTTGATCCTGGTTGTGTACGTAGTCCCCAGGATATGATTTATTACTTCTCTGCTAAATATTTCCCTGCTCATAAGAAACAAGCTGCTTTGAGGGAAATATACAACTTCGTGCAAATTAAAGAAGAGAGTATCCCACAAGCTTGGGAGAGGCTTCTCAAGTTACATAATGCTTTGCCTGGTCATCCTCTTAAGAAACCTGAAATACTTGATATCTTTTATAATGGACTAACCGATGCTTCCAGAGATTACCTGGATAGTTGTGCTGGTTCTCTTTTCAGGGAAAGAACACCGGATGAAGCTAAAATCCTATTGAATAATATGTTGACAAATGAAAATAATTGGGCACCTCCTGAGCCAACTCCTGCTCCAATTACTGAGCCTGTTCTTAAACCAACTCCGAAGAAGAGAGGTGTTCTATTTCTCAGTCCTGAAGATATGTAAGAGGCAAAGAAATCTATGAAAGAAAAAGGTATTAAAGTTGAAGATGTTAATAATTTACTTCCTATTGAAGAAATACATGGTCTTAATTCACCGCTTGTTGAAGAAACTTATGATCTCAATTCTTTATTTATTGAAGAACCTCCAGATCCCGATATCCCGACATAGGTAGTAAAGGTAAATTCTCTCTATAGATATGATAAAGTTGAAGTCCCTCCTACTAAAATTGCTAGTCAGTGCTTGGATGAGTTTGATAACTTTATGTTTAAGCAAGACGACTTCAATGCTTATTTTGGTAGACAATTAAAAGAAAATGCTTATATGATTAGACGCTTGGGTGATTATATGGCTAGTATTAAAGGTGAACTTAAACTTGTTAGCAAACATGCTTCTATGGTTACCACTCAAGTAGAACAAGTACTTAAGGCTCAAAAAGAAATGCTTGATGAAATGAATAGTAAGAAAAATGATTATGCTGTTAGAGTGGCTACTAGAACTGGTAGAATGACTCAGGAACCTTTGTATCCTGAAGGCCACCCTAAGAGAATCGAGCAAGATTCTCAAAGAAATAATATTGATGTTCCTAGTTCTTCTAAAAAGAAGAAGAAGAAAAATGATAGAACTGTGCAAACTTCTAGTGAACCTATTGCTGAACCACCCAATAATCCAAATGATATCTCTATGTCTGATGCTGAAACACAATCTGGTAATGAACATGAACCTAATGAAAATATTAATAATGATGTTCATGATGATGCTCAACCTAGTAATGACAATGATGTAGAAATTGAACCTGCTGTTGATCTTGATAACCCACAATCAAAGAATCAACGCTATTATAAAAGAGACTTTGTTGCTAGGAAACATGGTAAAGAAAGGGAACCTTGGGTTCAGAAACCCATGCCTTTTCCTCCGAAACCATCCAAGAAAAAGGATGATGAGGATTGTGAGCGCTTTGCTGAAATAATTAGGCCTATCTTTTTGCGTATGTGATTAACTGATGTGCTCAAAACAAATCCTTATGCTAAATATATGAAGGATATCATTACTAATAAAAGAAGGATACCGGAAACTGAGATTTCCACCATGCTTGCTAATTATACTTTTAAGGGTGGAATACCAAAGAAACTTGGAGACCCCGGAGTACCTACTATACCTTGCTCCATTAAAAGAAATTATATTAAAACTGCTCTATGTGATCTTGGAGCCGGTGTTAGTGTTATGCCTCTCTCTTTATATCGTAGACTTGACTTGAATAAGCTGACACCTACCGAAATATCTTTGCAAATGGCTGATAAATCAACTGCTATACCTGTCAGTATTTGTAAGGATGTGCCTCTTGTGGTTGCAAACGTTACTATTTTAACGGACTTTGTTATACTTGATATTTCCGAGGATGATAGTATGTCTATTATTCTTGGAAGACCTTTTCTTAATACTGCAGGGGCTGTTATTGATTGCAATAAAGGCAATGTCACTTTTCATGTTAATGGTAATGAGCATACGGTACACTTTCCGAGGAAACAACCTCAAGTTCATAGTATCAACTCTATTGGAAAAATTCCATCGATTATATTTGGAGGTTTTGAATTTCCTCTTCCTACTATCAAGAAGAAATATGATATTCTTATTATTGGGGATGTGCATATCCCCGTTGAGGTAACTTAGTGTTATTCGAAATTTCTCCGGTTTCATGATTATTGGAATGAGTTTGTTAACAAGACATGATCAACCTTGTTAGTGGATTCTTTTTGATGAGCATGAGATGGATGAAACTAGAAGCACAACCTTCTGTACCCCACTTTTACTTTCTGTTATTTATATTAAATAAAGTAAAAATAGTATTTTTCTGTCAGTTTCCTGACTTATCTGTGCAATATAAAAATATCCCAAAAATAAAAATCCTCAGTATGACATGCCAATTTAATATGATTTTTTCGGGAATATTTGAGGATTTACTATGCAAAAATTACCGCGGGAGGAGCTGCAACCTGGCCAAGAGGGTGGTGGGCGCCCCCCTGCCTCGTGGGCCTACGGTGGCCCTCCTCCACTTATCCCAGCATCCATCTTCTTCCTATGTCTCACACAAACCCGAAAAACCAACTCAAGCACGAGTTCCAGCCACTTTTGCTATGATTTTTGATCTCCTTGCTCAAAGCACCTCTTGCAAAACTGCTTGGGGAGATTGTTCCTTGGTATGTGACTCCTCCATTGGTCCAATTAGTTTTTGTTCTAGTGATTTATTCTTTGCAAATTTTTGCTGCATAGGTGACCATGTTCTTGAGCTTGCATGTCAAATTTATATGGTTCCAAGTAGTTCTAATGCTTGGTATAGGCTCCAGGCACTTGTAGGAGTAGTTGCTATCAATATTATTGAAGTTGGTTCACTTTTGTTTGAAGTTACTAAAAATTTCAGATTATTTCAGAAAAATAATGAGGAGATTTTTGAGGGCTCATCGAGCCAAAGCTCGAAGGAAAAGGCATCGAAGCCTAAGTATAATTTGCCGCGCACCACGGAGATTCGGGCGTGTGAATGGCCTTCTGATGATTTCTTGAGAGCAGCCGGTATCTATGAAGATTTTCATGAATTGGCTCACAATGCAGGCCTCACCGCTTTCCCCCACGACCAATGCGATCAGTATCTCTTACTCACAAATACTTTTGTGCAAAACTTTCATTTTCATTCTAGGAACTCACCACCTACGGTGGAGTTTCATTTGTATGATGAGCATAAAGAGATGTCACTTTATGATTTCTGTCGGATTTGTTTAGTCCCTTTTGAGGGCAAAATAGAAGAACCACATCATGATGATGTGGCTGGGTTTATTGATACTATCACTGTAGGAGAAACTAGGAAGGTTTCCGATGCACGAATCACTAGCATACATTTTCCTATTTTACGTTACTTTGCATTATTTGCTAGTCGTTGTTTAATTGGACGCGGAAACTGTGGAAACCTTAGTATCCCTGATATAATTATTCTGCACCACGATTTATACAGTGATAACATTTTTAGTATGGGCGGTATTATTGCTAGACAGTTAAGTATGAACCATACTAAGGGTCCCATCTTTGGAGGCATCTATGCTACACGCATAGCTGCACATTTTAACATACCTATTAGGCATGCTGAGAAGGAAGAAAAGATGCTGCCCCGTGTTTATCTAGATCATAAAAGTATGGTGGCACACGATTTTATTGTTAAGAATAGGGCAGGAGAGCTTAAATATCAATTGTTCTTTAACAAACATCATCCTGAGACTATTATCCTGCCTGCTCCTTCTTTGTTTGATTTGACTGTAGGCACGTACCTTGTTTCGTTGACGGCTATTCACGCCTACCGGAACCCTGGACCAGCCGAGGAGCGAGAACCGGAACCACAATTTGATTCTTCACGGCAGTCTAACTATCAGTGGGATCCGGAGATGATTGCTAGCCAGTGGCAATCGGAGCCTTCTTCTTCCTCATCACAGTACGACCCCAACAACTATTATTATGGATATTCGCCAGGCCAGTCATGGCCATAGACCAACTTAGGCCAAAATCCTAAGCTTGGGGGAGTACGTATTTCTCACCGACATTACATTTATGTTCACACACACTCATTACTAGATCTCAGTGCTCATACTTTTTTACTGTAATATCCATGCTAGTTTATTTTATTTTTCCTGCTTTCTTCTTGTGTGTTTGTTAAACCTTAAGAAAAACCAAAAAAAATTAGTAGTAGTTTAGTTTTCTGCTGTAGTAGTAATAATTAAAAAGAAAACCCAAAAATATTTCTTGTTCTTCTTTTTGCTTGTTGGGAGCTTTCCCGTGTAAATAGTTTTATTTCTTTTCTTTTATTTGGGGGTCAGTAGGAGAAGACCATAATTAAATTGTTGAAGTGGCTCTTATATGCATTATTGTTGATTTAACCAAGAGCCCATATTGCCTTGTCTTCTCATGTTTATTGAATGCTCGCAGATTCCAGCTTAATTAGTTCAATGCACGTACACTCTTATTATTATTCACACCGTTCGGTCGTGCAAGTGAAAGGCAATTATGATGATATATGATGGACTGACTGAGATGAGAAAAGCTGGTATGAACTCAACCTCTTTTGTTTTTGTAAATATGATGAGTCCCTCGTTCTTGATTCAGCTTATTATGAATAAACATGTTTGCAATGACAATTAGAGATCATAGTTGCTTGTGTCATGCTTAATTAGCTATGAGTTATAATGATTTACCTTGTGTGCTAACATGCTATTGAGATGATTATGATGTGGTATGATGGGGTGGTATCCTCCTTTGAATGATTTAAGTGACTTGACTTGACACATGTTCACGCATGTAGTTGAAACAAAATCAACATAGCCTTCACGATATTTATGTTCATGGTGGATTATATCCTACTCATGCTTGCATCCAATGTTTATTAATTTTAATGCATGTGCATGGCTGTTGTCGCTCTCTAGTTGGTCGCTTCCCAGTCTTTTGCTAGCCTTCACTTGTACTAAGCGGGAATACTGCTTGTGCATCCAATCCCTTAAACCCCAAAGTTATTCCAGATGAGTCCACCATACCTTCCTATATGCGGTATCTACCTGCCGTTCCAAGTAAATTAGTATGTGCCAAACTCTAAACCTTTAAATAATCATTCTGTTTTGTATGCTCGAATAGATCATGTATCAACCAAGGTTGTCCTTATCTTCCGTGTTAGGCGGGTTATTCTCAAGAGGAGTGGACTCCGCTCCTCACTCACGAGAAAATGGCTGGTCACCGGGATGCCCAGTCCCATGCTTTATGCAAACTAAATCAAAATTAATTGCAAACAAAATTCCCCCTGGGACCTGATGTATGTTGGAGGCACTCGTTGTTTCGAGCATGCCATGGATTGATGCATGTTGGTGGAGGGGGAGTATAAACTTTACCATTCTGTTTGGGAACCGCCTATAATGTGTTTAGCATGGAAGATATCGCCATCTCTTAGTTGTTACGTTGACAATGAAAGTATACTGCTCAAAATACAATTTATCTCTATTTCAAAACCAAGCTCTGGCACCTCTACAAATCCCTGCTTCCCTCTGCGAAGGGCCTATCCATTTACTTTTATGTTGAGTCATCACCCTCTTATTAAAAAGCACTAGCTGGAGAGCACAACTGTCATTTGCATTCATCACTGTTAATTTATATTGGGTATGACTATGATTGGATCTCTTTTACCATGAATTACAATGTCTAGTCAGTCCTTGATCTTTAAAGGTGCTCTGCATTTATGTTTTGCGGTCTCAGAAAGGGCTAGCGAGATACCATCTTGTTATATCATATTATGATTGTTTTGAGAAAGTGTTGTCATCTGAGATTTATTATTATGACTTGCTAGTTGATTATGCTATTGATATGAGTAATTATGAGACCTGAGAATTATTGCAAATGTGGTTAGTTATGATCTATGCTGAAAACTTGAATGCTGGCTTGACATAGTTACATCAACAAGAGCAAACAGAGTTTGTAAAAGTTTTTCTTTCTTTCTTTCAGTTTGTCAACTGAATTGCTTGAGGACAAGCAAGGGTTTAAACTTGGGGGAGGGTTATACGTCTCCGTCGTATCTACTTTTTCAAACACTTTTGCCCTTGTTTTCGACTCTAACTTGTATGATTTGAATGGAACTAACCCAGACTAACGTTGTTTTTAGCAGAATTGCCATGGCGTTGTTTTATGTGCAGAAAACAAATATTCTCGGAATGACCTGAAACTCCACGGAACATCTTAGAAAAAATAATAAAAAATCCTCGCCAAAGATGAAGACCAGGGGGCCCACACCCTTCTCACGAGGGTGGGGGGCGCCCCCCCCCCTAGGGCGCGCCGCCCTACCTCGTGGGCCCCCTGGATGCCCTCCGGCGCCAAATCCAACTCTATATATTTGCTTTCGGAAAGAAAAAAATCAGAGAGAAGAAATCATCGCGTTTTACGATGCGGAGCCGCCGTCAAGCCCTAAAACCTCTCGGGGGTGCTGATCTGGAGTCCGTTCGGGGCTCCGGAGAGGGGGATTCGTCGCCGTCGTCATCATCAACCATCCTCCATCACCAATTTCATGATGCTCACCGCCGTGCGTGAGTAATTCCATCGTAGGCTTGCTGGACGGTGATGGGTTGGATGAGATTTATCATGTAATCAAGTTAGTTTTGTTAGGGTTTGATCCCTAGTATCCACTATGTTCTGAGATGAATGTTGCTATGACTTTGCTATGCTTAATGCTTGTCACTAGGGCCCGAGTGCCATGATTTCAGATCTGAACCTATTATGCTTTTATGAATATATGTAAGTTCTTGATCCTATCTTGCAAGTATATAGTCACCTACTATGCGTTATGATCCGGCAACCCCGAAGTGACAATAATCGGGACCACTCCCGGTGATGACCATAGTTTGAGGAGTTCATGTATTCACTATGTGCTAATGCTTTGTTCCGGTTCTTTATTAAAAGGAGGCCTTAATATCCCTTAGTTTTCAATAGGACCCCGCTGCCACAGGAGGGTAGGACAAAAGATGTCATGCAAGTTCTTTTCCATAAGCACGTATGACTATATAGGGAATACATGCCTACATTACATTAATGAATTGGAGCTACTTCTGTGTCACCCTATGTTATGACTGTTACATGATGAACCGCATCCGGCATAATTATCCACCACTGATCCGGTGCCTACGAGTTTTCCATATACTTGTTCTCTCTTATTTACTTTCCCACTGCTACTGTTACAATCACTACAAAATACCAAAAAACATTACTTTTGCTGTCTTTACTTTTGTTGTTGCTACCACCACTATCATATTACTTTGCTACTAAACACTTTGCTGCAGATACTAAGTTTCCAGGTGTGGTTGAATTGACAACTCAGCTGCTAATACTTGAGAATATTCTTTGGCTCCCCTTGTGTCGAATCAATAAATTCGGGTTGAATACTCTACCCTCGAAAGCTGTTGCGATCCCCTATACTTGTGGGTTATCAGCCATATGTTTGGCATGCATATTGGGGCATCCAAAATTGAGGCATGGCAGAGTTAGTATTGCATATTCACTTCATGTGGAATGAATAAAAAAGTGTCTAAATGATAAAGTATATCTTACTCTTAAGTTGAATCTACAGGAAGAGTTTGCATTAAATTTGATGTTACAAAGACACAAAAGTTTTACTCTTATCCAACTCATAACGAAGGGCCTATTCCGAATCTCTCCCACTCCAGCTTTCACAAACTCTCAGCTCGGAGCAACCTCGAACGCTTTAGCGCCAGGAAGCTAACTTCACGAAGCAAAGATGGGCCGTAGTGCAATTTTAAGAAGCAAGGAAAACCCAGCTCTGCGTTTAGAGGAATCTAGAGTTCGGCTTATTTACGGCCATACTGCCACCACCTAAGAAAACGATTCGATCTGTTTTGTTTCTCGCTCCTACAGTAGGCACACCAACCCCTCGCACCCCTCTCCCTCGTGTTCTCCCACATAATAATGGGCTGCTTTCAGCTGGCCCAAAGTGGCAAGGAACAGGCCTGCAGCCCCCCAGCTGGGCTGCCAACTCAACATGGCACTGGGAGAAGCGACCGTTGCCCAACGCATTCCAATCGCCAGGCGAAGTGAGAAGCCATGCCCGAAAGCTGGATTTGAGAGGTTTGGAGAATCTGGAGGAGATCAGAACACGCCCGAAGAGTACCCCCTGTCTCTCCCTCTCTCTAGATGAACACACTACTAGGAAAACGGCTATAGATGAAATGGACATTAATGGCACACCACGTGTGTGGTGCGCCATTAGAATATAGCAATGGCGCACCACATACAGGTACGCCATTAGTAATATATTACTAATGGCGCACCTGGTGTGCGGTGCGCCATTAGAAGTTTTGAAAAAAAAACAAAATTTGTTACTAATGGCGGTGCGCCATTACTAGTTGACATAGTAATGGCGCACCACACCCACGGTGCGCCATTAGAAGTTTTGAAAAAAAAGTAAAAAAATAAAAAAAAATTGTTAGTAATGGCGCACCAGTGGACAGTGCGCCATTACCAGTTTAAAAAAATTTAACTAGTAATGACGCACTGTCCA
>NC_057797.1:53878875-53906941 GCF_018294505.1 Triticum aestivum | reverse complement strand
GTGGGTGTGGTGCGCCATTACTAGTTTAACTACTAATGGCGCACCACCCCACGGTGCGCCATTACTAGTTTGCCCGGCTTCCACTGAATGCACCCACCCCCCCCTCCCGTGGACCGCCTTTTCAGTTTTAAAAAAATGATAAAAATGTCAAAAAAATAAAAGAAAATAAGTTTGCCATGTGATATGTGGTCTAGTTGTTGGGAAAATTTAGAAATATAAATTTCGACTTTATTTGCAAAATCTCTCTGGAAATTTGTAAAATGGGCATAACTTTTGCATACGAACTCGGATTAAAAAGTTTTATATATGAAAAATCATCTACTCGAAAAGTTACATCCGAATATAACCGGGGGAACCCTGTTAAACATTTTCAAAATCCCCAAAAACCTAACACAAAAAAGTTACAGGGCTTTCAAGATCTAGAGGCAAAAAAATTCAAAAAAAAAAGGTTTTGAAATTTTTTTATTTTTTTTTTCAAAAAATGATACGTGATATGACCGGGAAGTTTGAAATATTTTTCAAAATTTCATCATAGTCATGAACATGAACAAAGTCCTAGACATCAACAAGGTATAATAGGATTGATATGCTAGATATATCAACAAGTGCCTGTGAAGTGAGCTGTTCCCGGGGTTGGATAGAACTTAGTGCGCCATTAATAGCGAAAATAGGTGCGCCACTAGCAGCCCTTTTTCTAGTAGTGACAATTATCCTATGTGGCAAGATTGAGACCGAATTTCTTTGTGAAGCTCATATGGAGCGAGGAAGATAGCTTGAAAGAACAAAGCAGGGATGGGTATGATGGATTGTGGGGATTAGTGACATAGAAAGATGATACATGAGGGTAATATCAAGGTTCAAAGGTTTTGAATGTCATTTTTTAGTGAATTCCAATTACTACCCTCCACTTTCACATTTTTTGACACACATTGTCCCATGTTGTAGTTTTCATATGGATTACCTCATTTGGTGAAGTTTGCAAGTTTTCGTTACCCTGTTTAAGTTTTTGAGAGTGGTTTGCCCTACGGGTCCCACACATTAGGTACATGTGGAGTTTCGCGTCATGATTTTCCTTGTGGGTTGTTTCCCAGCGCATAAACCCACCCATTTTTTCCATAGTCGTCTGGTATATTACACATCGCTTCGCCCAATTGGCCTAGCCCATCTTTACCCCAAACCACGCCACCCATCATTCATTCAGAGAGAATGGGATGAAGCAACAGGTGACGAGCGGCATGAAACTTATTGACGTGATCATCGGCGATTGTCGGAGCCGAGGGTAGCAACCGATGCGAAAACAAATTCCCCTCCCATGTATGATCTGCTCCTCTATTCTTCTTTTATTTTTTTCTCCGTTCGTTGGGTTTATTGGCTAGTTTCCATTTATTTAGCTAGATTTATTTGGCCAAAATTAGTACTATTTTCAGAACTTTAGGCCATCTGCCACACTCACCATACCATCGAAAATCCTAACAACTCTATTTGGTTGGTATGCTAGCTTGTTCTACATGTACCTCCAATCATATGAATGGATAAATACTTGGGAGAAAACGCATGTGGTACGGATCAAGAAATCCAGCGAATTCAAGCTCGAAGGCGCTTAACCAACTCGATGAAGCAGTGTGTAAGTACACACGACGGCCTTACGAAAAAGGGGCATGACTCTTTTCAACCGTTCTAGGTGTGAGAAAAAAACACAACATGACAGGCAATGTGTTCTTGGTGGCCTAGACCCACCAAATAGACCACTCTAAAAACTAAGGGGGTAAAAACTGACAAAACCTTAGCGAAAGCAATTCAGATGAAAAACTGTTAAATGGGCTACTAGTGTAAAAAATGTCAAATTATGAGGTAAAGATGCAATTAACTCTTTTCTCCATACATGAGGGAGTATACGATTTTGTTTAGTTGTGTGACGAAACTATTGTAAACACACTGTTTAAAATAATCTAACTAGTGGATAATGTGCACCGGGAGCCGAAAGGAATTACCAAACTTTGTGAGGTTACTCTCATCACATGCGTCAATAGCTCAATATACCGTGAGTAGTACGTTTCGCTGGATATTTCCGCCGCATATATGCACGCAGCTAGTGTAATATTATTTGGTGGTGCATGCAAGATGCCTCATCAAAACCGTATATATCTGGCATGTGGTTCCCGGGAGCCAACTTCCAAAGTTCCAACTGCCAACTACTACCAAGTAGAATTGTACTACAAACGGCCAAGATGCTCAGGCTAGCAGGCAGTACAACTCGACAACAATAATGACGGATGCGCCGCCGCTGCGAGCTTTGTTCGATACCGTAGACATACGTAGATACATCAATCACACCATACGTGCCCGCCCGGTGCAGCACACAATCACGCCTTTAGCTCTTGTATTCGAAAAGAGGGATGAGTCCATTTTGAGCCGTTTGACTACTGCGCCACCAACTCTTGTCCGACCTTTTTTTCTTTTTTGAAAATATAAGTTCAGTATAAAACGTCTCGAACATAATAAAATTACATCGAGATTTCGAGACCATCGAACAACCACTACTGCCATCAGGACGAGCCACTGATGTGCCGCTGTCACGGCTCCCCTCTACTGGAGTCGGCTTGATCTTGTCGATGACAGACAGAAAGTCTTTCAGGGCCGGACTAGCACCGCTTAGTTGATGTAAATGTAATGAAATTCGTCTTGTATTCGACAAGAGGGATGAGCCCTTTTTGAGCCGTTTGACTACTGCGCCCCCAACTCTTGTCCGACTTTGTTTTTTTGGAAATATAAGTTCAGTACAAGATATCTTAAACATAATAAAATTACATCAAAATTTCAAGACCACCGAGCAACCACTACTGCTATTAGGACAAGCCACTGATGTGCCACTGCCATGGCTTCCCTCTAGCAGAGTTAGACTTGATCTTGTCGATGATAGGCATGAAGTCCTCGTGCACATGCCCTTAAGGACTAGTGCCTTGGAGCTGCAGCCGTCACCGTTGAACCCTCGCATAGATCTGAAGCACTCGACATCAGATCTCACCACATGACGAGAAACTCTAATCTCACCGCCCAGAAAGATGGCGGGAATCTATACTGGAGCTCCGTCAACTATGTTCAAACAGACGAATTCGAGGAGAATCGAAGCTCAGAAGACAAACTCGATGAGAAGCGTTGCCATCTGCTTGAGCGTCGCACCTGCTAAGACTAAAAAACCCTAATCTAAACTATTAACCAGAGCGGAGGCACCGAAATTCTCCTCCTCGTTGTCGGCCACCGGAACGGCAAGCAGGGGAGAGGCGAATCCACGGGCTCACTGGTGAAGTTTGGAGCGGAAAGTTTGCTCTAGAGACCTAGGATTAGGGGAGGGCATGAAAAGCAGCCTTGGCTGATATTTTTTTTTAGGGGGGGGGAGGGGGTCATTTGTGCGGCAACCCGAACATTTTAGCCTTTTAACACAGGACTAGGAAAACGTGGTGTTTATAGCAGCTAAAAAACTGTCACATCTCACGTTTTCTCCGTCAATTCTAGCTCCCCGTGGTTTGGCTGACGTGGCAGCCGCCATCATCGGCGTCGCCGGCCATGGAATGGAGGCGGCGGTCGCCGTCGCCGACGCTAAGATTCGATCCGGCGTGGGCGCGGAGACTCCTGGCGGAAACGAGAGTGTGTTGCACACACGAACACACAACAGTAAAGAGTTGCAGGTACGGCTAGCTGCCTAGCTAGCGAGAGAGATCAAGACGTGCACACAACAAATTAACCAGGTTTCAGACAAAAGAACAAATTAACCGAAGAAAATATCAGCATGCAGGAATAGGAACATTCAGAACGACCGATCGGCCGGCGACCAGTAGCTGCAGCTCGCTAGCTCTGGCGTGCAAGGCAACACCTCCATGCAAAGTGTTCTCCCTCCCTCCCCGCCGCTCCCGTCCGGATCGCCTCGATGCGATTCTCCCCAGCTGACTTGTGCGCGCGCATGTGGCGTGCGAGGCTCGACGTGGCGAATCCGTGCGTGGTGGGCACGCGCGGGCACGCGCACCACACGCACACGCACCTTCGCCGCGACAGCGACGGTGGGCGCGTACGTGTGGGATGGATACGGATGCGTGGCCAACCCGACACACAAAGATTAAGATTTAGGAGTGATCCGCACGGGCACTTGTTGATTCTTCTGCATAGGTGGTGGTAACAAGGGAGACGAAACCTCCCCGATGCTCGATCCATCCGTGCCAAAACCTAGAATCTGTTCGTCCAATTCGATGGGCTCCAAAATTACGGCCTTGTCTTGTCTTCGTCCTATCGATACGGATCGATTTACCTCTGCACAGTCTTATCTTATCTGAGCCTTTGGGAATTTCCGCCTTTTTGTTCGGTTTTGTTCACGTACGCAACCAAAGTATTAAGGGTAAAGGCATCTCCAACGCTATCCCAAAAACGTAAACACCTTTTGTCCATGGACTATGTCCGGACGTGATCTACGAACACGATATGAGATTCAGCTATCCAACCCTATACCCCCTTCATACCACAATGTAGTGCGTCCACGTTTTTCAAGATCTAAATTTAATCATAAATTTAATCAACGAGACTGACTGTGACGGGAGCAAAAATTAATCTCACCCAATGTGAGATCTCACACAAGTCTCCTTTCCACCATTTGAGCTAGCTAGCTAGTACACCTTCCACCATTTCAGCTAGCTAGCAGGGAGAGATTTCTGGTCCGTCATGTGTATATCTGGGCTCACACCAAGTTTGCTTTTGGTTTGCGAGGAAACAAACAAATGGACGTGTCTGCAAACAAATACTCCCTCCGTTCTAAATTACTCGTCGTAGAAATGAATGTATCTAGAACTAAAATACATCTAGATACATCCATTTCTACAACGAGTAATTTAAAACGGATGGAGTACATATTTGCATTGGATGACAAAGTGCATCCAGACAGCTCGGTCTAAACTTTTGCATGTCGTTTAAGGGCCCGTATTGGGGCTATGCATGCGTGCTACTTTCAAAGTCGTCTAAAGAGATTAGTGACTGGAAAGAGAGAATATCTCTCCTGTTCACACTGGAATATATAAAGCTCGTTCTCTGACCTCTGATGTCTAGCAAAGGATACGTGCGTGCCCCATTGCCCCTGCTTTTACAAAGTTTATTGCTCCAGCTTATACTCTTTTCTTATATATATCTCGATGCCCTAGTGCAAGACCTCGCATATGCTAAATGGTCATTGGTTATCATCGCAAGTTTGGACCTTGTGTTGGATTGGTGCTTAACATGCATTTTTCAATTTATCTACCCCAGTTCATATTTTACTGTCAACATTGCTGTATATCGAATTATGGGCAAGAAAACCTTCACCAAATTTTTTTTGACAGAATGATTTGTCAAAGAGTAAACAAAAAAGGTGGAATCTCATTATTCTACCAAGTTTTGATGGGTAGACTTGAGCTAAAGCAAAATATAGTACATTTAGTGTCGATATGGATATATGCTCAACTGGGTCTGTCCCTTGTCTCAATGAAGCTCTCTTATTAAAAAGATCAGCAAGATGTGGCAGGCTCCAAACCTACAATTAAAATTGAATAAGCAACTTTACGGTGAAATATGAATAAGAATCTGAAGGCATTTGTAGTATAATGTCTCATATTTGACAACCTGACACAAGTTCGTCATCTATTCCAGTACAGTGGCATTATAGACTTTGAATAGGTAGATAAGGCAATAAGCTCACACGACAAAAGGGCAAACCTGTAAAGAACAACAATGTACTCCCTCTGATCGGAAAAAAGTGTCGCAGCTTTGAATAAGAGGGAGTAGTTTTTAGGGGCTTTTTCCCATCGCTATTTTGGTGGGGTGAATTAAGCTTGAGCCATTTTTGCAGAAGCCCCCACCCCGAAAGGGCTGGGTCCTTGTTTTACTGGTTTCCGCCTATATATTACGCACTATACAATACGATTGAATGTAGTACTCCAAAACTAGGTCATCAAATCATACAACTTGTTTTTTGATAACCGTCTAAAGAAAATATCAAATGACAGGCAGGTTGCATGAGAATAGTTCGACGTTGACTTCTATGGATGATAATATAACAAGAGATTTTATAAATGATAATACAATGCATCGGATCATACAACACATCGATGACCTAGTTTTGTGTGCCGACTTTTGTGTTATGCACTATATAATACATCGGATGCACATGTTGGACAACTATACACGGAAGGGATTATTGGCGGTATCGTGTGGGACACTCTTTACTTACGACAAAAGTACTGCCAGATATGAATTCGTGGATCTCACGCAACTATTTAAAAGTACCGGTAACAAAAACGCGCCGGTTCGATCTTATTTCCGACTAACAGGTGGGCCTCATAAAAATAGTTCCACATTGTCAGTGTCTCAGTGGCTGCTACAACTCATAGCCGAACCTTGTTATATCTTCCAAAATGCCATTGGCAACTATGCATGTATGCTTCCATGATGCCAGGTAGCCCCAGCAGGCCCTTTGCACCTTATGAGTTCACAGTGTCGTCATTCATCGAGAAGAGATCCAGCTAGGTAGCCCGCCCTAGGGTTGGTGGCACCATGGCATGTTACGTATAGACACTTCCTTTACAAAAAATACTATTGCTCCGTACTGTAGGCAGGTTGCTACCGATTCGATCGGAGCACCCTATAGCTTCGAGCTGTCTAGCTCGTAAAAAGTTTCTGCTTGTAACTCTTTTCACAGGTTTTAGATTTTTTATTTATTTTTGCATGGAATTCAGAGCAAGAAGAACACATAAATATTCCAAAGATAGATAAGATATCTTTGGCATATTTATGTGTTCTTCCTGCTCCGAAATATCAATTTAAATGGATTGCAGAACTTGTCTTATTTATGTTGCTTTGATAGCCCCTATATGTTTAGGTTGCTTCTTTTTATGCGCACTAAACGTGGACCTTTTCAACGATGTTGTGTTATCTTATACTCTATAATCTTAACCATTGTGGATTTCCAAAATTGTCTCCTATGCAAAAAAGGAAATCTACTACGCAACAAAAAGGGAGTCCTACACACCCAAGTGAAAAAGCGAGCTGATGCTAACTTTTTTTTCTTATTGTTTCCATATGAAATCAATCATCCCGAAGGAACAATTTAGTTGATGGATTGATTCTTAAGTACATTCCAAATGCATCAATTACAGGAATGCACATTGCTGGGAAACAAGGCAAGTTCATGCCGTCCTACTACTAAAAAGGTTACACACGATGACAATGTCGCCATAATTAGGATCATGGTGACACTGGGAATCTCTAGTGCCGACAGGACCAGCAGTATTAAAGTGGACCAAACCCCAGACTGCACAGCAGCCCTACACTACTACTCCTCCAAAAAGAGTGATCGCCAAAATATGGAACACAAAACTGTTCAAGTTACAGTACAAATATGCAGCAAAACTCACCTTTTTTCTACGCTTCCTGCTGCCGTAAAGCTGCCCGGCTGAATATATGCGTCACTGTACTTCACAAGGATCTAATTATGTGATTGCACGCGGCAGCATGAACAGCCAGAATATATGGCGACACACCCTTGCCACCTGGAAGGACTGCAGTGCGGCGTGATCTACGTCTATAGTGAGAGCTTGGACTTTGCCAAAGGTGCTCGCTAGCCACATCGATCTAATTCGGCACCGTTTGTTTTTAAAACAAATCTTTGATCTGGTATCGACGTCAATTATAGAATGTCAAACTGGCACCATGTTGGGTACATCGGCGCGGGGAAATCTCGGTTCCTGTAAGTGGAAATGTTTCTTTTTACTGAAGGAATGAATTGGAATTTGCAGTGCGCAGCACATATATAGTAAATAAATGCAAAAAAGAATTGTTCCTTTTCCTCTGACAAGATAGCACCCAAGTGATTTTGCTCTCAGCACGTATATGCTCACATATCTGAAGTTCTGAATCAATCTGATCTTCTCTCTTTTATTCTTTTAGAATCACTCAGATCCTATTAAGTTTGATGTACTGGCCATCTCTTAGCTGTTTACAACAAATAAGCTTATTTCTCACTCAGTTCTGAGAAAATAACCCTGATGCGACTGTAAACGCCAAACCCAAAAGGAATTCATAACTCTACCACATCAACCTGGTATGGGTATTCAAATTTCAGGAAATGCCAAACTACTAAGGACACCTGTGAATGAATTAACAGTGCACAATAGATTTAGTGACAGAAGACGTCGAAATGCCTCAGCTTCAGGCTAATAATAATACAGTGCCGGTGAAGGCAACTGGTAACTACCCTGGCTGGCTGTGAGTCGCTGATTTGGCAAAAAGCAATCTCATACCACAATAGTCAAGCGAGGTACCAAACTATGATCTACTACCTTTTATAATGGCAGTGATTGGTCTGAATCAAACAGGAGGCTACAAATCGAGGCGAAAACGCGACTACTCGGGGTGAAATTTGCGTGCCCCTGGAGCTTTCTGAATTCCAGCACCTACCGGCCTACGGTTGCTTTCTCGGTCGCTTGCTTGCTGCTGCGTTTCCCCGTCTTCTCGCCGCCTCTCCTTTTGCTTGCCACTGTAAGACAGTAACAGCCATCGGATGTGCAAGTGGTTGCTCCTAGGCCTAGCCTGCCTTCTTGGCCTTTGGGAATCATTGGAAGGCACCCAAAAAAGACAGGTACTAAAGGTGCCCATGAGAACCATTTAGGATTGTTGACTTTGCCCACACACACGAAATGGGCCAATCATTCCGATATTTCTCCCAGACATCGTCACAGCCGTTCGCTCGCACCCCCTGACTGAAAACACCCCGAATGGAGCCTTTAGACGAAAGGAACGAAACAGAAGAAAATATTCTGTATCGATCAGAGCCGGTCAGTGTGACTTTCGGCGATGAATGGGGTGCGTGGACAGCTCTAGCTCAGATGAAGGCATTGTATTCTGGAGAACAAGATAAGGGCAACATACAGAGCCCTGAGCTAGATGAGGCTATGACAGTTACTGTTTAGCCTTCTGCTGTGACCTGATAAAATTCTACACTCACCAAGTTGTAAGGAAACGTACCAGAATGGTATGGGTGTTGCTTGTATGGACAGAACAGATGGAGAGGCTTGTGGCCTGCACAAGTCTTGCAAGACTATGACACAGAGATGTTTCTGACGTCTCCAAGAATTCAGACCACCATTTGTCTTTTCTCCTGCAAAAAAATTGATGTGGTTGTACATGGTCTAAAAATGTGTGCTTGGATTTGATTCCCTGACAATGACGACCTACATTAAAATGCTATCAAAAAATCTTGCCCCTGCAAATATAGCGCGTGTACGTACGTTTATGTCATGAGTGCGACGTGCATGTGGTGTGTTCATCCACACAATCTCTTAAAAATAATAATTGACCCATAGTGATACACCTATGCAAGTATACTGATGAATTTTCCTCTACAAAATTCAAAATAAAGTGGTGAATGAAACTTGAATTGCAGGTTAAAGAGTCAAAGTTCAGTGCAGAATAATATTGCCAGCAGGGTACTACTGAACTACTTTGTGCTCACAGTTGCTTTGGTCAGCATCTATGTCACTTCTTTGATCTGAGCACAGATGAAGCAATCCTCCTACCTAGGCTCCTAGCTAGCCTTCTGAATCAGCATGGTAGTATTGTCAAAGTGGATAGAGTTTATTATCCAAAATTCTCTTCTATAAATTGATCCGTTAATGTGTCCAAATATAATTTACATTATTTTACTTTCTTTAATGAATGGACATAGCCCTGGCCCCGTGGTTTTCTTCGATAATAAATAAATCATGTCATATTTCTTGAATGCCAAAAAGAAGCGTCATTAATAAGACTACATCCAAAGTTTTAATCTGATTTAAAAAATTGTCATTTACAACAAGGAAATGTTGGCCTGATGATTGACGCTAGTTGTGGTTAGATCAAAGTATGCTGTCCTGTTCTACCTAATGTTGAGGACCAAATCATGTCCTTGTGCATATGATGAAGCTAGACCTGACTTAGTCTATGATGTTATCCAAGATGATCTTGTTTGATTGAAACCTGGGTATATCACAATCACAAAGCCAACAAAAAAGTTTTATTTGCTAGGCATCATCAATAGAAGCTCACATGGTAGAATAGTCTTTGTATCTGTTTATAACTATTTACATATGATGGGGACCATATAATTGACCTTCCCGTTGCTTTGTTTTGTTATATATCCAACAATAGTATCACTCACCCAGTATAATAACGAGTCTTTTTTTTTTGTAGAGGACTGTCAAGTAAGAAAATGTTCAGTGCTTCCAAGTTTATTTCAGCCCTAACAATAAAATACAATTGAGTGCAATCAGTTAGAGATGAGACACATTCACTTTAAGCTTTCACTGTCGAAGGAAGTCAAAAGAATAAAATAACTTGAGATGTTAAACCCCATTTTGCGACATTTATTTTTCCTTCCATGTTTTTAGAGGATTTCTTTGCTAGTACCCTTATCATCTTATGTGGTGTGAAGAGAGGACTTTGTGAAGGCCAATAGGAGCAATTTAATCTGAATGGAATATGTAACAGAAACACCAAGCATCTATCCAAAGCAAACAAGATACGCTGGTGGTAAGGTGAGGACATATTATTCTATAGACAACATCAGTTTACTGAAGCAATTTCTCTGATTCCTTTTGCGATTTCTGATATGGTTATGCTTAATTCAAGATACCCATCGTATAGAACCTTACAACTGTTCACTGTTTTGCAATTTTACCAGTAAAAAGAGGTTTGAATCGCATCGATTCGTGCCTCAGATACAGAGCATATGTGCAGAATGAGTTTGGGAACGAACATAATGACCTCACTGAAGCACCATTGGTTAACAGGATGGGATCGAATTTTACCCTCGTTATGCTTCATCATAATTGGAATTGTAGTGTTGGTGTCTTCAGGCCTTAAATTTCTGTACTAGCAAAGCTTCATAATATAACACTTTGATATGATGCCGTGACATTCAAGAAAGGAACTCCAAAGAAGATATCAACTTGAGAAGCAGACAACAAGTACATATATAGCAATGGTGTTTATTGGCATGTATGAATATGATTACCGAGTCTCGCGTTACAAGAGTCAAGAATGATATGGAAACAGAGCAGTGAATGAAGTGATACTATTCTGTGTGCACATGGAAACACATCAATATCATTGTGAGTTATCTTTAAAGTTTCCTACACCGATATGATCCAAGGCCATTAGTATCAGCTTGCTCTGCAAAGAAACATGCCATCAAATTCATGAGTTAAGAATAAACAAGAATGTCAGATCAAATTTAGTAGGGAATCACTAGTTAAAGTGTATTTGAGTCTCAAGCTCAGCAACTCAGATAGAAAAAAAAAGTGTGTCGTGATATATAAACATATACTTGGGGGAAAAAAACTCGTCCCTCACAAAAGGAAAAAAAACACTCCTATCCCACCAGTCACAACAACAACAACAAAGCCTTTAGTCCCAAACAAGTTGGGGTAGGCTAGAGGTGAAACCCATAAGATCTCGCAACCAACTCATGGCTCTGGCAGCCACCGTATCCGGAAAGATACGGCGCGCCACCTGGGGGGTGACGGCCCGGCCCTTGCCCATTTGCCACCACACCCGGGTCGATGTGGCGCGTTGCTGAGAGGGTTATGCCCCAACGAAAATCTTTTGGGTTTCATCTCCATAAGAGTGGCTGAGTTTTTACGTTGGCTCGCTGCCTATCACAACCCTCCTCCTTTACCCGGGCTTGGGACCGGCTATACTAAAGAATTAAGAAGCACCAAAATTAAGATATCTAATGATTCAGCTATATACTAGTTGCAGTATCACATAAGGATAACTCAATTGCACAGAAAGCCTTACCAGACTAGATATCTTGGTGAAGTTCAACGTTAAAGCTTCACATGCTGGTGCACCATCAACATGTGATTGTGTTGTCTCACCACTCACCACTGGATTTGATAATCAGGGTGCTGCTAGAATTACTTGCACAATATTTCTGCAGCCACCTATCAGTCTCCCAAATTACATGCAGAACGCTTTCCCTTGCAGCATATCGGTGCCCCTCGAATGGGAGAATTACAAGACGGCATGGCACCCCATGCCCTTTCAAAGCATCATAAAATTGACTTGACTGCAAAAGTATCGCAATATTTCAGTCCTAGATAGTAGTAACTACAACTGTAGGACAAAAAAAATCATTCAGAACCCATAATACCCCTGAAGCTACTGTTGCTACCTGCATTGCTGTTGTAACTTTGCTGTCTTCTTCTCCATGTATCAGTAGAATTGGTTTCTTGATTTTGTTAGCTATCATGAAGGGGCTCATCTTAATATAGGTATCGGCAGCTTCCCAGAGCGTCCTCACCTCTTTCTGCAAGCAAAAGATATGGAGAAATCAACAGAGACAAGTCCACCTGAAAGCGTGTTGTGCAGTCGTGTCTAGAGGGAGTCCACCTGGGACAGGTGACACAACGTTTGAGTTATGTTCCTTCCTTAAATGAATAGGCAGAGCTGAACCTGAAAGCCAAATGGAGTCAGTGTCCTGTTGTAGGCTCCAGAGCGAGCGATTCCGCAGCAGAAAAGATGAGGTGCATGTGCCAAGAGGTTAGCAGTCATAAATGCACCATATGAATGACCGCCCACAGCAATTTTGTCAGGGTGAGCAACCTGAAGAACAGGACAAATTTATATAATCAAAGGTCTCGAGAGTAATGCGTTGAATTACACTGTGCATGACTGGATTATACAGATTTGAGGTTTTATGAATGTGTTCCCTTTTTCCAGTGCTTAGGTGCTTAACCTCAAAGCATGACTAATCCAAAAGAAGGGTAAGAAGCAAGTACAGGGAAACATAAACGCATGAAGATGGGCATGCAAATCTGAAACTATCTGCATAAAACAAAGTAAGAGACAATCTCACCCCTCTTCTTACAATTTCATTTACCGCTGCTTCCGCACTAGCAATCAGCTGCTCTATGTACCTAGAAAAGCAATAAATCACCCGTCTAAGTGAGCATCATATCTAGTTATCTCATGACGACAATAGGGTCTATTTCAACTCGATGACTATGTGTTTAATGTAGCAGTATGTGAGTACACTCTTTTTATGAAGTAGCAGCCCTAGAAGTTAAAGGACAGAAAAGTGAATAAAAAAATAGCTGAATAGGTAGAACACCACCTGTCATTCGCCTCCTCGTCTCCTTCACCAATTATAGGGATTGTCGGGTCAGCCAAAACAGCAAACCTGTAAGATAAGATGCAGCATAAAGATAAATAAAATTATATTTTCCAAATGACAGGGTATTAAATTGCAAAAATTATGCATCAAAAAATGAAGTAAGAAGAAGATAGTACCCTCTAGATAACCAAAGAAGAGGAAAACTGTTGTTAATGCGTGCAATTTATTGGGTGAACGACGGACTTGTCCAGCAGCCTCTCTGCTTTTAAAGTCTCCAGGATAAGACCAAATCAAGCATGCAAGAGGCCCATCTTTCGATGGATTATAGCCTGGAGGCAGATACAATGTAGCAGTAAGTTTAACACCATCATCTCGCTCGTATCTGATTATTTCTCTCTGCAATGATGCCAGCTGAGGATATGGATGGGGATAACTTGTAATCTGGACTTGCTTCTTATCAGGCCAGATACTAACATAATATTGGGCAGCTTCGCTTCTCGACTCCTTCGATATGAGAAATTTTAGTTCATTTAGCTGGATTTCACATTTAGGATGGTATGACATCAGTGCAAGAACAGATTCATAGTACTTGTCTACACCACTTTCCCATATCCGCTCTTTCGCTCCCGTAGTTCTGTAAAAAAGCAAGTTGAGCTCCATGTTATGTTAACAGATTCAAATAATCACAACAGGGGAAACCATCACAATAGTGGTGAGCAGAAATGATTGAAAGAGATCAGCATACATGTTTAAGAGATCAAGAAAAGGGATGCCTCCTTTTGGTGTGGCACCCTGTCCCTTCATTAGGATATAGGTCCCTTCATAGTTTGTCTTAATTTTTGCAATGACAAGGGTGCCTGCGGGAGTTCTGCACATCATTGGAGAGCCTGGACTTGAGTAAGCATCTTCAGAAGATCTATCAAATAATAATCGTGGGCTAAGATCATTGCAATCAGGGGAGATGACCCATGTTCTTGTTCTGCATGTCTTGTGCCAATATTCATATACCAGTGCATGCAATCCATAGCACCAAGAGATCCTTCTGCAGATTTGACAAAAACATGAGTTGTAGTCTAGCATCATAGACATGGGCAGCTGGAGAAAGTATGTGTGAGTATTTTAAGTGCAAGGTCAAAAACAACTAGGCTAAGATTTTTTTTACAAGCTACAGTTTCAATGCCAAAATTAAAATCTATCTCCATGAAGCTAAAGTAGTGTTTCAATTGTAACATCATGAGAAGAAAGTGTTATCCCTGCAGTAGTTCAATACCTATACCGAAGTTCAAGTTTAAGGGCATGAGGTTTCTCTCCATTTAAAGGCTCAGCAGGTTCCATGTAAACTATATCACGTGGTGCGACTTCAACGTTTGCATCTCCTCCATCTTGTGCCTCCACCCTTGGAAAATATCAGATGTGATTTAAGAACATAACACTGGTCCTCTGTTATAGTTAAGCATGCGTGTCTACATGTGTGGTGTAAACAACTAATGAATCAGGGATTATCATTAGTATAGTGATTGCCTTTCTACAAAAAGAAACCACATCACATACAATTAGGCCATGATTGAGGTCGGAAGGCAAAATGTTGTTCACAAATGTTTTACTCTCTTCCTAATTCCTAACTAATTTGAGGTTGGCTATCGCAGGTAACTTCTGACTAGTAAACCAAACCTAGAAGTAACTAATTTCATCCCTGAGCTTAGAAGAATTTTATCAAGTGCATAAATAATGTAAGCGACAAATTTGGACGGTCTATAAGAATAAGACAACTGCATAAATAAGCAAAGACATAACCACCAAGTGCGACAAAGAGGCATACTTCACTGGAACTAAAAATACCACAGGAATGAGTTTACGTATTTGCTTATCAGAACTGAACATAGTATCATTTTTTAACACAAACTGCATTTGTGCATCATGAATTAAAAGACTAAGCCTTTGTGACTCACCAATATAAGGTAGAAGGCATGTCAGGCCTCCACCTGATTAAACGTTTTCCCCTACGGACGCTGTTGGCTGCAATTGGAATATTTTCAGCAAGGGGTAGATCACAAAGTTCGCGGACAAATCTACCATGAACTGTCCACAACTCAACCTTCTTGGGAAACCTTTTATACGAGACTATAGAAGAATATGGCTTGTGAACACAGGTGAGCATCAAGTACTTTTCATCTGGTGAAGGATTAAGGAAAGTATATATAGCAGGGGAAGCTACTGGTTTCACTATCCCATCCAACGAAACCAGTACTAACTGAGAGGTTGCATAGTAATCGAACAATTCTTCCTCATGCAAATCTTTCAGCATTTCTTTTGTGGCTCTCATCTGGATGACATTGTTCTGCTCATTGGAGCGAATCCTTGGACCAAAAGGAACCAATGGCTTCTTCAGAGAATCACCACGTGATGAAGGAATAGTGCAGACCAACAGGGTAGAATGATCCACCCACACAAATCTGTATAAGATGAGTGTTAGTTTCTGAGAGAAACAAATAACAGAAAGACGGTTCACCTGAAAAAACCCAAAAGGCACTCACAGCTCAAAAATAGCATTCAGTCTTATGTCTGTTTGTCTGAAAAGTGGCCGAGCTTCTCCAGATTCTGCATTAGCAACCCACAATGCTAAATTGCTGTCACTGCCCACCTACACAAGTCATGAAATGCACCAAATAGAGAACATAATCAGCAACCTGATATCCCCTCAAAGGGTGCTCCCATTTCATATCCAAAGCATCAGCTAATGACCTCATCTTCATAACGCACAGTGAAGGCCACATTCTGACCATCTGGTGACCTGAAATTCAGAAAGATACAAGAGGAAGTAGTTGAGAAAAAGGGACAGCACAACATAATCCGGCTGTATACTACAAAGAGACACACTGAAGAGTGTTCGGAATAAAAGTACCATGTTACAAAATTAATTTTTGCACCATCTGGATATCCATGGACCACTTTCTCTGGACCCAAACTTCCATCATCCATCAGCAAATGGATACTAATCCCAGTATAAAAGGACCTAGAAATCAGCCAACTGTTAACTATAGGAAGGTTACGATCGCATATCATCCCGAAATGATAAAAGTTATGTTACTTACATTCGACTCCTCATGTTAGAGCTGGAATCGATCCGTATGCCAGCAAGTATTTTATCGGGTTTTGCGAGCTCGGACAACGGAGGCATAGCTCTACGTTTCAGGAACATGATCCTATCTCGGCGAGGGGAGAGATGGTAACTGGGGTTCGGTGGCACATCCACAATTTCCTGAATTTCCTTTGGAGGGAGACGATATCCTGACACTGCAGGTAGACGTATCATCGACAAACTGGAATACGGTTCTGCTAATTATACAAAAATTAAAAGCGTCCTTGGCTAAATCTTCCATTTTCTTCAGAACTGAGGCTGGAGTGGACAGTATGAGCAGATTCGTTTTGATAGGTGAAGCATATTTAACTCTGAAGTCTGAACCAGCACTTCCTTAATAGGGTTAAAACAAATGAAAAGGCAAAAGCAGTATGTTTCTTGGCTAAACTACAGAAGACTAACAATTCTGTTCCCCTAAGATTACAAAGCATCTGAAATTCCAGTAATTCACACGATTAATAAGGAGATTCGACGAGCTGAGTTAACTGAATATTATCAGAACAAACAGGTGAGGCGACTAAAATTCAGCACGCTAAACAAGCGAATCTCCGACCACTACCAAGACACCCAGATAAAATCCCCGCCCGATACTAATCAAGTGAAGCACAGGCACCTGCGTCGTCGTCCTGCGCGACAGGGCCGGGCAGGGAACCGGCGGCGCACATCGCCGTCGCCGAGAAGCCGATGGGCTTGGCATGGCCCTGGTAAGGCGGGATGCGTAGGCGCAGGCGCCGACGGGACGGAGTGGAGGAAGATGATGCGGCGGTGGTATTGGCACAGGCGAAGCATAGGCGCGGGCCTAACCTCCGAGGCGGCATAGGGGAAGGCCCTCACGGTAGGGTGCCTGCCCTGCTCAGTGTTCGTGCTGTGAGCCAGTGGCTTGTGTTTTTTTTTTTTTTGAAGCACCAGTGGCTTGTGTTTGATGAACTGACTTTTTGTGGTGTGATGTTATTTCTTTGGAGAGTAATCTGCGCCGGCGCACAACTGACTTTTTGTGGTGTGATGTTATTTCTTTGGGGAGTAATCTGCGCCGGCGCACAGGCCCAAAGTTTGGGCCGGTCGCACCCTAGCCGCAGGATGTCACTTATTCTGGCCGTTCGATCTAGCGGAAAAAAAATGATTCATCCCAGATCTTCTTCCTCCTCGCGTATCTCACGCTCGCGCAGATCCCCGCATCTCCGTCGTCTCACGTAGCTCCCCTCCGGTGCCTCATCTTCCCTCCGGTGGCCTTCCTCGTCGCCAATCCGCACCCTCGCCGGCCGTCCTCGTCGTTGGTTCCCACCCTCGCCGGTCCTCCTCGTCGCTGCCTCGACACATGCAACAGCTACACATGCGGTTGCAGCTCTCATCGGCTCCGACTGTAGCTCCGCCGCCGCCCCTCGCCGTTGATACTCGCTGAACGGAATTGCATCGACGACTCCCACCAGCCAATAACGCCATTGAACGGATGTAGCAAAAAACTTATTCGGTCATAGCAAAACCTGACAACGGTTGCAGCAAAAACACCGTCGCCGCCGTTGCAAGGTCGCAGCTCCTTCTTGGTGGATGTAGCAAAAAAGTTCGCCGGTAGTAGCAACAACCAAATACAGTTGCAGCAAAAATGTGGCCGCCGTGACAGCGAGCAGTATTTCCTGTCCGTCCCGTGTGGTGACGGTCAGCGTTTCCCTCCGTCTTTTGCGGAGGCGATTAGGGGTGAGGTTCCTTAGTTCGTCGTTCTCCTCTCCGGTCGAGGCTCTGGTCCCGTCCGTCGGTTGGGGCCCGCCTGGTCTCTCAGTCCTGCCGCTGCTCCCGCCCCATTCTCTTCCGCTTCGTTGCCCTCTGTGCAGGCCGGGGGCGCGTTGTCGGGATTCTCCTAACCCTAGGCGGCGGCAGATCTGGGGGGTTGCTTTAGGTGGATGGAGGGAGTTGCGGGGATGATGCGCAGCTTGAAGCTGTCGGAGGAGGAGAGGAGAGGGGTCAAGATTCGGTTGCCGGCGAGGGAGAAGGGGAAGAGCACGGAGGTTCAGGCAGTGGGGAAAGTGATGTCAGAGAAGTTGGCCCATCCGGATGCGATCAGTTTGTCAATTGGGCGCGTTTTGGTGCCCAATCAAAGGAATTGATTGTAAGGAAGTAGGGGACAATTTGTTCGCGTTCATCTTCAAACAGGAATCGGGTAAGAGAAAGGCAATTGAGGAAGGACCGCGGATGTTTGATAAAGATCTGATTGTTGTGGAGGAATATGATCCGGGCAAGAGACTTGAGGACTACGAGTTTAACGACATACCAATTTGGGTGCGCGTTTACAATCTACCTCCCGGTATGATGAATGAGGACTCAGCTGAGGATATAGGGAATATCATCGGTAGATTTGTCGAGGCCGATGCAGGGGTGGATGGAAGGGCTTTAGGCAAGTTTTTGCGAGTAAAGATCAGAATGAAGATCGATAAACCAATTATGAGGGGTTTTACCCTAGATGATGATGAGGATAAATCGAAGCAGAAGCATAAGAAAAAAATGAACATAGATGGCTCAGAGGAAGAAGAGGAGGAAGGTCTTTGGTGTCGCTTTGAATACGATTTTTTGCCGGACTTCTGTTACACCTATGTTATTATTGGGCACGGAGACAAACAATGCTCCATGAAGCTGAAGAAGGGAGAAATTCAACAATTTGGAAACTGGCTCAAGGCAGATATGGGGAAGAAGAGATTAGTTTTTGGGGAGGAATGGAGCTGGAAGGGGAAGGGCAAAGGAACGGGTGGCAGCCGAAGCTATGGCTTTATCCGATCGAGTGAAAGGTCCGGCAGTGGGAGCGACAGCCTCTCCTGGCGTAAGGATGGTTCACGAGGTAATGGGGGTAAGGGTTGCACGGAGCATGGCGAAGAAGTCACAAGTCCCAGTAAAACGACAAGGCCCCTACTAGGTCAGGCAATCCCAAGAAGCTGATTCTGAATGAGCATGCTGACGAGGAAGTGGGAGGAGAGGAGGCTGTGCAGGGGGGAAGTGAATTGGTGATGCACGGGCAGAATGTCACAGGAGGCATGGAAGTTCTCGAGGCCGTCCAAGGGGTTGGTAAGAAACTGGCAGGAAAGCACCCACACACAGTGGGAAAAGGAGTCGGGACCGGAGGAGGGGGGAGCCAGCAACGTCAGAATCGTAAAACATACAGGAGGATTGCGAGGGAGAATGGGAAAGACTCGAAGGGTGACCGCAACAGAGAGAAGGTCTTGGGACAGAAGAGGAGCTCAGTGGGAGAGCTTGTGGTGCCGGAAAGTAAGAAGGGAAGAACTGTTAGTGAAGAGCAGGAGACGAAGGAGGGTGGAGAGGTAGAAGGCGAGACAACAAACACTAGCATATCGGCCGGGCTGTTCGAGCAGCCCCGCCGGGAGCAATGAAAATAATAGGTTGGAACTGTCGGGGCCTCGGGAACGGCCCGACAGTTCAAAGCCTCCTCGAGATGGGGAGGAAGGAGGAGCCCGACATTTTGTTTTTGGCGGAGACGAAGCCCTCGGAGAAGGAGTTAGGGAGATTCAGGTGGATGTTGGGGTTAGCACACATGGTTGCTTGGAGCTTAGATGGGAGGAGTAGGGGGGTTGCAATGTTCCGGAGGAGGGGGGTGGATGTGGCATTGAGATCTTATGGGAGAAGACATATAGATGTGGATGTTACAGAGGATAATGGGGTAGTTTGGAGGTTGACAGGTGTGTATGGGGAATCAGCTGCGGAGCGCAAAAACGAAACCTAGAGGACCATCAGAATCCTATGCCAACAACATCAAAATGGCCGGCCTTGGCTTTGCCTAGGAGACTTCAACGAAATTCTGTCGTGTGATGAGAAGGTGGGAGGGGTGACTCGACCCCAAGCCTGCATGGATAGGTTCAGGGAGGACTTGGTTTGTTGTGAACTATGTGACATTGGTTATCGGGGCGACAAGTTCACTTGGCGGAACCACAGCAAGGAGCTGAACAGCTATATCTGTGAGCGCCTGGACCGGGCCACTACGAATGCTAAATGGTGTGAGTTGTTCCCGGATTTCTCGGTGGTGAATGAAATACCTCGTCACTCGGATCATAGGACAGTGGTTGTTTATACCAAAGGTGATAACAGGTGGGTGGAAGGAGGTGATCGTGGGTTCAAATTCGAGGCTTGGTGGCTGCAAGAGGATCGATGTACGGAAGTTATCCAAGAAGCGTGGGAGGAAGGCTGGGCGGAAGGTGGGGCTAGGGTGGCAACTGTGATGCGCAAAGTAGCTGGCAGAATGCGGAAGTGGCATAAGGAGGTGGCTGGAGAGCTAGAGGGAAGGTTGAAGAAGGCAAAGACCGATCTGGAGCAGTGTATGAAGGCCCCTGTGTCTGAAGAGAAAATTCGTGAGGAGGCCCGGCTGCGGTGTGTTGTAGAAGAGTTGGAAGAGAAGAAGAATACTAAAGCAAAACAGCGGTCTCATGTCTCATGGTTGAAGGATGGTAGCAGGAACACCAAATATTTCATGGCGGTTGCCTCGTCAAAGGAGAAAGAAGAACAGGGTGAAGGGGTTGAGACGAGAGGATGGTTCAGAAGTGAAGGAGGGAGAGGAGATGACTAACTATGTTTGCTCCTTTTTTCAGGAACTCTTTACATCAAAGGCAGGGAACCGTGTTAATGAGCTTATTAATAAAGTTCATCCGAGGATCACTGCTGGTATGCATGCAATACTTGATGTGGAGTTCTCTCGGGAGGAGGTAAAGGCTGCACTGGATCATATCGGAGATCTAAAGGCGCCGGGGCCGGATGGCATGCCCTCCATTGTTTATAAAAGACATTGGCATATTATGGGGGACCGCATTGTGGAGGAGGTACTTGCGGTTCTCAATGGAGGGGCAATTCCTGAAGGTTGGAACGATACAGTCATTGTGTTGATACCCAAGGTGAAGGAACCGAGTAGAATCAAAGACTTGAGGCCAATCAGCCTTTGCAATGTCATTTACAAGTTGGTGTCTAAGGTGATCGCTAACCGGTTGAAACTTATCCTTCCGGAAATAATTTCGGACAACCAGAGTGCCTTTGTCCCGGGGAGACTAATTATGGATAATGTGTTGATTGCATATGAGTTGTCAAACTTCTTATTGAACAAGAAGAAGGGCAAGGAAGGATACGCGGCAGTGAAGGCAGATATAAGCAAAGCGTATGATCGCGTTGAGTGGAATTTCCTGGCTGCTATGTTGAGAAAGATGGGGTTTAGGAGACAATGGGTGGATCTAATTATGAAGTGTGTCACTTCTGTTACATATCAAATTAAGATAAATGGTGCACTAACAGAAAGATTCAGCCCATCTTGTGGGCTACGCCAAGGCGACCCACTGTCACCATACCTCTTTGTTATCTGCGCGGAGGGGCTCTCGGCTTTGCTGCATGATGCTGAGTTATCAGGGAGGATTAGTGGGGTGAGAATCTGCCATGTTGCGCCTGTGATCTCACACTTATTCTTTGCTGATGACTCAGTCTTATTGATGAAAGCAAACCAACAAGAAGCGGCTGCACTAAGGGACGTCCTTGATCTATATGAGAATTGCTCTGGCCAATGCGTTAATGTTGAAAAATCAGCCATTATGTTCAGTCCTAATACACGGGTAGAGGTGAGAAGCGAGGTTAGGAATACTTTGCTGATCCATAGTGAAGCCTGGAATGAGAAGTATCTTGGATTACCGGTGCATGTGGGTAAATCCAGAAGGAAGGCCTTTGCATACGTTAAGGGAGCGATTGCTGGACGTGTGTACGGCTGGGAGGAGAAGCTAATTGCAAAAGTCGGAAAGGAAACGTTAGTCAAGGCAGTAGCACAAGCCATCCCAACCTTCGCTATGTCGTGCTTTTACTTGACTAAAACTTTTTGTGAGGAGATTAGTTCCCTGATTGGTAAATACTGGTGGAGCCAACAAGATAAAGAGAACACGATCCACTGGATAGGGTGGGAGAAGCTCACCAAGTCCAAATCGCATGGAGGGCTAGGATTCAGGGATATGCATAGCTTTAACGTCGCAATGCTATCTAGGCAGATTTGGAGACTGATCCAGAATCCGGACTCCTTGTGCGCCAGGGTTCTTAAGGCTCGGTATTTCCCTCATTGTCACGTTCTGGAGGCAACACCAAAGGTTGGCATCTCCTATTCTTGGCGCAGCCTACTCCATGGTCTGAAGCTCGTACAGGAGGGGTACATTTGGCGCATCGGAGATGGCTTGTCCATTAGAATTTGGACCGATCCCTGGATCCCACGCCCGTGGTCGCGGCGAGTCATTACACCCAGGCGAGGAAATTTGCTGGAGTATGTCAGCGATCTTATTGATCCGTGCTCAGCGGGATGGGACGAACGTCTAGTGCGAGAAACTTTTTGGCCGGACGACGTACGACATATTTTGCAGATACCGTTGAGGGAAGGAGTGCAAGACTTCATAGCTTGGCAGTATGACAGCAAGGGTCTACACTCGGTCAAGAGCGCATATAAGCTGCATGTTCAGCTGGGGAAACAGGAGAATCAGGGGGGCATGGGGCCTAGCACGGCTATGGCAGGAAATCTGAATAGCTGCAGTGATAATTCTTGGAAGTGTCTATGGAAACTGTCGTGCCCGAGGAACATCCAGATGTTCGCATGGAGATTAAAACATGAGTCCTTGGCGCTGCATACTAACCTGTCAAAGAGAGGCATTCCAGTTGATGACACAAAGTGCTTGTTCTGTGGAAGTGCTGACGAGGACGGGGCTCACCTGTTCATTAAGTGCAAATCAGTGAAAGTAGTCTGGAGAGATCTTGCTCTCGAACAAGAAAGAATGGAGTTGAAGAAAATTACGTCAGTGCACGCTATGCTAGATTATCTATGGGGGCTGAATGAGAAGAAGTGTTTGCTTATCCTAACCTTTTGGTGGCATTGGTGGAGCTGCAGAAACAAACTAAGGGAAGGAGAGCTTCCTATGGCGGCTACAGAGGTGGCTAGAAGAACTAGATGCAATGTCCTGGAGTACATGCAGATTTTTGCTCCCAGCACCAAGACCATATGCAGAGACTAATGGCGGGCACTAGCTGAGGACATGATAAAAATTAACCTTGATGGTTCACTTGTTCCGGGTGAGAATCATGTTGGTCGGGGAGTGGTCGCCAGGTCTACGGACGGCGCCATAGTCTGTGCTCGTGCTGGACGGCAGGAAAATATTCAGGATGCGTTTGCTGCTGAATCAATTGCAATGCATCAGGCCGTGTCGCTTGTTGCAGGAGGCGTTGGACCTCACCAAGGTGGACTTGTCGGCATCTGCGGCCACCATCGAAGACACGAAGTTTCAACTGAAGTTGTGGTTCTCAAAATATGATATTTCTCTTTGTCGTCGTACTGCAAATTCTGTAGCTCATGAACTGGCAAATTTAGGTCGTTTGTATTCCTCGAACCTCTATGTTGAGTGGGAGTCTGACGTTCCAGCCCATGTGGCTGATTGTGCTTTGCGAGATTTGCCCCAGCACCGTTAAGTTATAAAAGCTATGCTTTGCTTTCAAAAAAAAATGCGGTCACCGCCGTCGCGAGGTCGCAGCTCCTTCTTGATGGATGTAGCAAAAAAGTTCGCCGGTAGTAGCAAAACAAGACTACGGTTGCAGCATCATTTTTTGTTGGATGCACAGGACTGCGCGAACAACGGCCACCAGTAAACGACATTGAATGAATGTAGCAAAACACATTGCCGTAGTAGCTAAAAACAACGACGGTTGCTAAATAGAAGCTTTTTCCTTGCCGGTTGAAACTTTTTTCATGATTCAAAGTTTTTCTTCCACACCCATTTGAAGCTTTTCCATGCTTGAAGCATACTCCTTTGCCGATTGAAGCTTTTTCGCACACCGTTTGAAGCTTTTTTGCATCTGCCGTCGCCGGCCACAAGTTCGTCGTTGTTGGTTGCAGCACGTCACTTTGATAGTAGTAGCTATTTTTGTTGTTGGTCGTAGCTTTTCGCAATGTGGGTTGCAACTTTCCTCATCTCCCGGTTGCAGTTGTTTGTTATCATGGGCCACAAAACTACACGCTGAAGATTGTAGCAAATAGCGACACCGGTTGTAGCAACAAAATGATTTAGTTGTAGCAAAAAATCAGCTGTGTTTCCAACTCGCTTATTGGTTGCAGCAAAAAACAATAGTGGTTCCAGCTCTGGATTTGTCCGATCGAAGCAAAACAAAATGCTAGTTCCAGCATCGTTATCTGCTCACTGGCATCGCAACCTTCATCGTGGTCATCCATAGAGACTCGTCGGCACGACTTGGCACGGCGCCCCTGGCACGGTCCCAGCATCTCCATCGCGGCGCCCCCAGCACGGTCCAAGCACCTTCGTGCGGGAGAGTTTGTGCATCGTGGTGCGGAGATTGAAAAAAAATCAGGCGATGGAGCAACTTGCAGGAGTGCTTCCGGAGGTAGGAGGCGATGCACTGTAGCAAATGAATGGACCATGTTTGTTTCCGAAGGAGATAAGGTAGGAGGGGGGTGGGCCTAAAAAAATCCCTTGAATCGCGTCTCCCTGGTCGTTCGATCCAGCTAGATCGCGTGGCCCGCGCGCGACCGGTGGAAGACTCGGCCGGTGCGTCGGGTGTAAACATTACCCTATTTCTTTGGGATTCATCCGGTGGATCTATTCGCTCACGTTGACCGCCTCCTTGGCTGTCAGATCTGTTATTGATCAGACGGTCGGGAGCCAACCTCTGCTATTTCACTTTCTTTAACTTGGCACATGTTTTACAAGCATTTTTGTTCCTGCAACTTGACACATGTTCCAGAAGCGTTTTCGCAATCTGACCCTTGTTGCAGACAACGTCGTTACTGGGCTCTTTTGAAACATTCTCCCTGTTGCGAGAAAGATTTCTACAACATGAATGATGTTGTAGAACTTTCTTTCATAGCGATAAAAAAATCCGCAACATTAACTCCATTGCAGAACAACTTCTGCAACAATACTGTTGGGCATAAGCCACGGCGGGAGGCGTCGAGCGTGTGTGCATGCGCGCACCGGGCATGTCAGGTCGTCCGTGGCCGTGTCCAGCCAGTGTCTAGGCATAATCTAACCACTGTCCAGTCATGGTTCGCACATGTGTATGGTCTGGGGTGTGTCCGACTAGTGCACAGGGTGCGTGCTGTGTGTGGCTAGTCCGTTGGCGAACATGGGGGTGCGTGAGTGGGTGTGTTGCGGGCTCTACGCGACCGGGACGTGTGCGTGCGCGTCAGGTGCGCGGACTAAGCGGGCTGGACCAAGTGCTCCGTGTAGATGGGACGTGGGTTAGTGCCCTGGGCGTGTCCATGGTATAAAGCCTCCCGTGTGCGTTGTAACTGTTGTGTTGGAGTTTGAGTTCGGGGAAAGAAAAGGTCGTACGTGCGGCTGGGTGTTCGAGCGCCAGAAATCATCGAGTCCACAGTGTGCTCCCTTCTTCCTCCCTTCCTCTTCTTCCTTGTGTCGTTTGAGCGCAGCAGAGAGAGAAGAGAGGGCTACGGGGGTGAGTGAACGAAATATGCCCTAGAGGCAATATTAAAGTTGTTATTTATATTTTCTTGTATCATGATAAATGTTTATTATTCATGCTAAAATTGTATTAACGGGAAACTTAGTACATGCGTGAATACATAGACAAACAGAGTGTCACTAGTATGCCTCTACTAGACTAGCTCGTTGAATCAATGATGGTTATATTTCCTAACCATAGACACGAGTTGTCATTTGATTAACGGGCACTAGAATGATGTGATTGACTTGACCCATCCGTTAGCTTATCACGATGACCGTTTAGTTTGTTGCTATTGCTTTTTCCATAACTTATACGTGTTCCTATGACTATGAGAACATGCAACACCCAAATACCGGAGCAACACTTAGTGTGCTATCAAACGTCACAACGTAACTGGGTGACTATAAAGATGCTCTACAGGTGTCTCCGATGGTGTTTTTTGGGTTGGCATAGATCGAGATTAGGATTTGTCACTCCGAGTATCGTAGAGGTATCTTTGGGCCCTCTCGGTAATGCACATCACTATAAGCCTTGCAAGCAATGTAGCTAATGAGTTGGTTACGGGATGATGCATTATGGAACGAGTAAAAGAGACTTGCCGGTAACGAGATTGAACTAGGTATTGAGATACCGATGATCAAATCTCGGGCAAGTAACATACCGATGACAAAAAGGGAACAACGTATGTTGTTATGCGGTCTGACCGATAAAGATCCTCGTAGAATATGTGGGAGCCAATATGAACATCTAGGTTCCTCTATTGGTTATTGACCGGAGACGTGTCTCGGTCATGTCTACATAGTTCTCAAACCCATAGGGTCAGCACGCTTAACGTTCGGTGACGATCGGTATTATGAGTTTATGTGTTTTGATGTACCAAAGGTAGTTCGGAGTCCCAGATGTGATCAGGGACATGACTAGGAGTCTCAAAATGGTCGAGACATAAAGATCGATATATTGGATGACTATGTTTGGACATCAGAAAGGTTTCGAGAGAGTTCGGGCATATACCGGAGTACCGGGGGGTTACTGGAACCCCCCGGGGAGTCAATGGGCCTTAATGGGCCATAGTGGAAAGGAGGAGGAGGCGGCCAAAGTGGGGGCGCCCCCCCCCCAAGCTCAATCCGAATTGGGAGGGGGCCGGGCCCCCTTTCCTTCTCTCCTTCTCCCCTTCCTTCCCTCTCCTACTCCAACTAGGGAAGAGGGAATCCTACTCCCACCGGGAGTAGGACTCCCCCTTGGGCACGCCTAGGAGGCTGGCCCTCTCCCCCCTCCACTCCTTTATATACGGGGGGCACCCCATAGACACAAGTTGATCATTGATCTCTTAGCCCCTCTCCACCATAATTCACCTTGGTCATATCATCGTAGTGCTTAGGCAAAGCCCTGCGCCAGTAGCTTCATCATCACCATCATCACGCTGTCGTGCTGACGAAGCTCTCCCTCGACAGTCAGCTGGATCGAGAGTTCATGGGACGTCACCGAGCCGAACGTGTGCAGATCGCGGAGGTGACGTACTTTCGGTACTAGGATCGGTTGGATCGTGAAGACGTACGACTACATCAACCGCGTTGTCATAACGCTTACGGTCTACGAGGGTACGTGGACAACACTCTTCCCCTCTCGTTGCTATGCATCACCATGATAGATCTTGCATGTGCGTAGGAATTTTTTTGAAATTATTGCGTTACCCAACAGTGGCATCCGAGCTAGCTTTATGCGTAGATGTTATATGCACGAGTAGAACACAAAGGAGTTCTGGGCGTGGGTATATACATATTGCTTGCCGTCACTAGTTGTTTCTTGATTCGGTGGTATTGTTGGATGAAGCGGCCCAGACCGACATTACGCGTACGCTTACACGAGACTGGTTCTACCGACGTGCTTCGCACACAGGTGGCTGGTGGGTGTCAGTTTCTCCAACTTTAGTTGAGTCGGATTCAATGAATAGGGTTCTTTCTGAAGATCAAAAAGAAATCACTATACCGTGTTGTGGTTTTTGATGCGTAGGTGATACGTCTCCAACGTATCTATAATTTTTGATTGCTCCATGCTATATTATCTACTGTTTTGGACATTATTGGGCTTTATTATCCACTTTTATATTATTTTTGGGACTAACCTATTAACCGGAGGCCCAACCCAGAATTGTTGTTTTTTGCCTGTTTTAGGGTTTCGAAGAAAAGGAATATCAAACGGAGTCCAAACGGAATGAAACCTTCGGGAACGTGATTTTCTCAACGAACAAGACCCAGGAGACTTGGACCCTATGTCAAGACATAAAAGAGGAGGCC
>NC_057797.1:53869126-53878644 GCF_018294505.1 Triticum aestivum | reverse complement strand
GCCCTCCACCCTTGTGGGCCCCCTGTTGCTCCATCGACGTACTCCTTCCTCCTATATATACCTACGTACCCCCCAAACGATCAGATACGGAGCCAAAACCCTAATTCCACCGCCGTAACTTTCTGTATCCACGAGATCCCATCTTGGGGCCTGTTCCGGAGCTCCACCGGAGGGGGCATCGATAACGGAGGGCTTCTACATCAACACCATAGCCCCTCCAATGAAGTGTGAGTAGTTCACCTCAGACCTACGGGTCCATAGTTAGTAGCTAGATGGCTTCTTCTCTCTTTTTGGATCTCAATACAATGTTCTCCCCCTCTCTTGTGGAGAACTATTCTATGTAATCTTCTTTTTGCGGTGTGTTTGTTGAGACCGATGAATTGTGGGTTTATGATCAAGTCTATCTATGAACAATATTTGAATTTTCTCTGAATTCTTTTATGTATGATTGGTTATCTTTGCAAGTCTCTTCGAATTATCAGTTTGGTTTGGCCTACTAGATTGATCTTTCTTGCAATGGGAGAAGTGCTTAGCTTTAGGTTCAATCTTGCGGTGTCCTTTCCCAGTGACAGTAGGGGCAGCAAGGCACGTATTGTATTGTTCCCATCGAGGATAACAAGATGGGGTTTTCATCATATTGCATGAGTTTATCCCTCTACATCATGTCATCTTGCTTAAGGCGTTACTCTGTTTTCATTAACTTAATACTCTAGATGCATGCTGGATAGCGGTCGATGAGTGGAGTAATAGTAGTAGATGCAGGCAGGAGTCGGTCTACTTGTCTCGGACATGATGCATATATACATGATCATACCTAGATATTCTCATAACTATGCTCAATTCTGTCAATTGCTCAATAGTAATTTGTTCACCCACCGCAGAATATTTATGCTTTCGAGAGAAGCCACTAGTGAAACCTATGGCCCCCTGGTCTATCTTCATCATATTAATCTCCCAATACTTAGTTATTTCCTTTGCTTTTAATTTGCTTTTATTTTACTTTGCATCTTTATCATAAAAATACCAAAAATATTATCTTATCATATCTATCATATCTCACTCTCGTAAGTGGCCGTGTAGGGATTGACAACCCCTTATCCTGTTGGTTGCGAGGATTTATTTGTTTTGTGCAGGTACGAGGGACTGGCGCGTAGCCTCCTACTGGATTGATACCGTGGTTCTCAAAACTAAGGGAAATACTTACACTACTTTGCTGCATCATCCCTTCCTCTTCGGGGAAAACCAACGCAGTGCTCAAGAGGTAGCAGTAGGTAAGAACAGTTCTTGCTCAGCCCGTAAAAGCCACGTAAAACTTGCAACAACAAAGTAGAGGACGTCTAACTTGTTTTTGCAGGGCATGTTGTGATGTGATATTGTCAAGGCATGATGCTAAATTTTATTGTATGAGATGATCATGTTTTGTAACACAGTTATCGGCAACTGGCAGGAGCCATATGGTTGTCGCTTTATTGTATGAAATGTAATCGCCATGTAATTGCTTTACTTTATCACTAAGCGGTAGCGATAGTCATAGAAGCAATAGTTGGCGAGACGACAATGATGCTTCGATGGAGATCAAGGTGTCAAGCCGGTGACGATGGTGATCATGACGATGCTTTGGAGATGGAGACCAAAGGCACAAGATATGATGGCCATATCACATCACTTATATTGATTGCATGTGATGTTTATCCTTTATGTATCTTATTTTGCTTAGTTCGATGGTAGCATTATAAGATGATCTCTCTCACTAAATTTCAAGGTATAAGTGTTCTCCCTGAGTATGCACCGTTGCTACAGTTCGTCGTGCCGAGACACCATGTGATGATCGAGTGTGATAAGCTCTATGTTCACATACAATGGGTGCAAGCCAGTTTTGCACATGTAGAATACTCGGGTTAAACTTGACGAGCCTAGCATATGCAGATATGGCCTCGGAACACTGAGACCGAAAGGTCGACCGTGAACCATATAGTAGATATGATCAACATAGTGATGTTCACTATTGAAAATTACTCCATCTCACGTGATGATCGGACATGGTTTAGTTGATATGGATCACGTGATCACTTAGATGATTAGAGAGATGTCTATCTAAGTGGGAGTTCTTAAGTAATTTGATTAATTGAACTTTAATTTATCATGAACTTAGTACCTGATAGAATTTTGCATGTCTATGTTGTTGTCGATAGATGGCCCGTGCTGTTGTTTCGTTGAATTTTAATGCGTTCCTAGATAAAGCTAAGTTGAAAGATGATGGTAGCAACTACACAGACTGGGTCCATAACTTGAGGATTATCCTCATTGTCGCGTTCGGTACTTTGATAATTTGATATGTGGGTGGACCGGTGCTTGGGTACTGCCCTTCCTTGGACAAGCATCCCACTTATGATTAACCCATATTGCAAGCATCCGCAACTACAAAGAAGTATTAAGGTAAACCTAACCATAACATGAAACATATGGATCCAAATCAGCCCCTTACGAAGCAATGCATAAACTAGGGTTTAAGCTTCTGTCACTCTAGCAACCCATCATCTACTTATTACTTACCAATGCCTTCCTCTAGGCTCAAACAATGGTGAAGTGTCATGTAGTCGACGTTCACATGACACCACTAGAGGAAAGACAACATACATCTGATACGTCCATTTTGCATCATGCTTTTATATCGATATTTATTGCATTATGGGCTGTTATTACACATTATGTCACAATACTTATGCCTATTCTCTCTTATTTTGCAAGGTTTACATAAAGAGGGAGAATGCCGGCAGCTGGGATTCTGGGCTAGAAAAGGAGCAAATATTAGAGACCTATTCTGCATAGCTCCAAAAGTCCTGAAACTTCACGGAAGACGTTTTCAGAATATATAAAAACTACTCAGCGAAAGAAGTTCACCAGGGGGCCACACCCTGCCCACAAGGGTGGGGGGCGCGCCCCCTACCTCGTGGGCCCCCTGGTGGCCCTCCGGTGGCCATCTTCTTCTATATTAAGTCTTTCGATGGGAAAAAATAAGAAGCCATCTTCTCGGACGAAACTCCGCCGCCACGAGGCGGAACCTTGGCAGAACCAATCTAGGGCTCTGGCGGAGCTGTTCTACCGGGGAAACTTCCCTCCCGGAGGGGGAAATCATCGTCATCGTCATCACCAATGCTCCTCTCATCGGGAGAGGGCAATTTCCATCAACATCTTCATCAACACCATCTCGTCTCAAAACCCTAGTTCATCTCTTGTATCCAATTCTTGTCTCCAAGTCCGGGATTGGTGCTAGTAGGTTGCTGGTAGTGTTAATTACTCCTTATAGTTGATGCTAGTTGGTTTAATTGGTGGAAGATCATATGTTCATATCCTATATGCATATTAATACCCCTCTGATTATGAACATGTTTATGCTTTGTGAGTAGTTACGTTTGTTCCCGAGGACATTGGAGAAGCCTTGCTATTAGTAGTCATGTGAATTTGGTATTCGTTCAATATTTTGATGAGATGTATGTTATCTCTCCTCTAGTGGTGTTATGTGAACGTCGACTATATGACACTTCACCATTGTTTGGGCCTATAGGAAGGCATTGGGAAGTAATAAGTAGGGTTGCTAGAGTGACAGAAGCTTAAACCCTAGTTTATGCGTTGCTTCGTAAGGGGCTGATTTGGATCCATATGTTTCATGCTATGGTTAGGTTTACCTTAATACTTTTGTTGTAGTTGCGGATGCTTGGAATAGAGGTTAATCATAAGTGGGATGCTTGTCCAAGTAAGGATAGTACCCAAGCACCGGTCCACCCACATATCAGATTATCAAAGTACCGAACGCGAATCATAGTAGCGTGATGAAAACTAGCTTGATGATATTCCCATGTGTCCTCGAGAGCGCTTTTCTCTATATAAGAGTTTGTACAGGCTTGTCCTTTGCTACAAAAGGATTGGGCCACCTTGCTGCACTTTATTTACTTTTGCTACTTGTTGCTCGTTACAAATTATCCTATCACAAAACTATCTGTTACCACTTATTTCAGTACTTGCAGAGAATACCTTGCTGGAAACCGCTTATCATTTCCTTCTTCTCCTTGTTGGGTTCAACACTCTTACTTATCGAAAGGACTATGATAGATCCCCTATACTTGTGGGTCATCAACATCTCATCAAAATATCGAATGAATACCAAATTCACATGACTACTTATAGCAAGACTTCTCCCATGCCCTCAGGAACAAACGTAACTACTCACAAATCATATTCATGTTCATGATCAGAGGGGTATTAATATGCATAGAGGATCTGAACATATGATCTTCCACCCTAGCATCAACTACAAGGAGTAATCAACACTACTAGCAACCCACAGGTACCAATCTGAGGTTTTGAGACAAACGATTGAAATTGGAATTTCATCAAAAGTTTTATCCTATGCATCTTGTTCACCGTGATCGAAATTATATATATAATTTTTGGCCTCGTGAAGGAGAAAGCATCGCTCAAGCTTGGGGGAAGCTTAAATCAATGTTATATTCGTGCCCCAATCATGAGCTCTCAAGAGAAATGATTATTCAAAAATTTTATGCTCGACTTTCTGATAGCAATCGCACCATGCTTGATACTTCTTGTGCTGGCTCTTTTATGATGAAGACTATTGAATTCAAATGGGATTTATTGGAAAGAATTAAATGCAACTCTGAAGATTGGGACCTCGACAAAGGTAAGGAGTCAGGTATGACACCTAGGTTTGATTGTGTTAAAACTTTTATGGATACGGATGTTTTCTGTAAATTTAGCACTAAATATGGACTTGATTCTGAGATAGTAGCTTCTTTCGGCGAATCTTTTGCTACTTATGTTGATCTTCCCAAGGAGAAGTAGTTTAAATATCATCCTCCCATAGAAGTAAAAGTAGCTGCACCTATTAAAGTTGAAGAAAAGATTGTCACTTATAATGATCCTATTGTTCCTACTTCTTATGTTGAGAAACCACCTTTTCCTATTAGGATAAAGGATCATGCTAAAGCTTCAACTGTGGTTCGTAAAAGCAATATTAAAACTTATACACATCATGAGCAAATTAAAGTTGAACCTAATATTGCTATTGTTAAAGATCTCTTGTCTGATAATATTGATGGGCATGTTATTTATTTCTGTGATGAAATTGCTAGAATTGCTAAACCTTGTGCTAAAGATAAACCTGGACCTGTGGTAGGCATGCATGTTATTTCTGTTAAAATAGGAGATCATTGTTATCATGGCTTATGTGATATGGGTGCCAGTGCTAGTGCAATACCTATTAGCCTATATAGAGAAATTATGCATGATATTGCACCTATTGAATTAGAAGATATTGATGTCACAATTAAACTTTCCAATAGAGATACTATTTCACCAATGGGAATTGTTAGAGATGTTGAAGTCTTGTGTGGGAAAACTAAATATCCTGCTGATTTTCTTGTTCTTGTTTCCCCACAAGATAGCTTTCGTCCCATTATATTTGGTAGACCCTTCCTGAACACTGTTAATGCTACCATAGATTGCAAAAGGGATGTTGTTACTATCGGTTTAGATGATATGACTCATGAATTTAATTTCTCTAAGTTTAGTAGACAACACCGTGAAGAAGAATTACCTAGTAAGGATGAAATTATTGGTCTTGCTTCTATTGCCGTACCTCCTAGTGATCCTTTAGAACAATATTTGCTAGACCATGAAAATGACATGTTTATGAATGAAAGAAGGGAAATAGATGAAGTATTCTTTAAACAGGAACCTATTCTGAAACACAATTTACCTGTTGAAATCTTAGGGGATCCTCCTCCACCCAAGGGTGATCCCGTGTTTGAGCTTAAACCGTTACCTGATACTCTTAAATATGCTTATCTTGATGATAAAAAGATATATCCTGTTATTATTAGTGCTAACCTTTTAGAGCATGAGGAAGAGAGATTATTGAAAACTCTGAAGAAGCACCGTGCTGCTATTGGGTACTCTTGATGATCTTAAGGGCATTAGTCCCACTCTATGTCAACATAAAATTAATTTGGAAGAAGATGCTAAACCAGTTTGTGATCATCAACGACGGCTGAATCCTAAAATGAAAGAAGTGGTAAGAAAGGAAATACTAGAGCTCCTTGAGGCAGGTATAATCTATCTCGTTGCTGATAGTCAGTGGGTAAGTCCTGTCCATTGTGTCCCTAAGAAGGGAGGTATTACTGTCGTTCCTAATGATAAAGATGAATTGATTCCTCAAAGAATTATTGCAGGTTATAGGATGGTGATTTATTTCCGCAAATTAAATAAGGAAACTAAAAAGGATCATTACCCCTTACCTTTTTATCGATCAAATGCTAGAAAGATTATCCAAACATAGACATTTTTGCTTTTTAGATGGTTATTCTGGTTTCTCTCAAATACCTGTGTCAGCCAAAGATCAATCAAAAACTACTTTTACTTGCCCTTTTGGTACTTTTGCTTATAGACGCATGCCTTTTGGTTTATGTAATGCACCTGCTACCTTTCAAAGATGCATGATGGCTATATTCTCTGACTTTTGTGAAAAGATTTGTGAAGTTTTCATGGACGATTTCTCCGTCTATGGATCTTCTTTTGATGATTGCTTGAGCAACCTTTATCGAGTTTTGCAGATGTGAAGAAACTAATCTTGTCTTGAATTGGGAAAAGTGCCACTTTATGGTTAATGAAGGTATTGTCTTGAGGCATAAAGTCTCTGAAAGAGGTATTGAAGTTGATAAAGCCAAGGTTGATGCTATTGGAAAGATGCCATGTCCCAAGGACATCAAAGCTATAAGAAGTTTCCTTGGTGACGCCAGATTTTATAGGAGGTTCATTAAGGACTTCTCAAAAATTTCTCGGCCCCTGACTAATTTATTACAAAAAGATATACCATTTGTTTTTGATGATGATTGTGTAGAAGCATTTGAAATACTTAAGAAAGCATTGGTCTCTGCACCTATTGTTCAGCCACCTGACAATAATTTACCCTTTGAAATTATGTGTGATGCTAGTGATTATGTTGTAGGTGCTGTTCTAGGGCAAAGAGTTGATCAGAAATTAAATGTTATTCAATATGCTAGTAAAACCCTAGACAATGCTCAAAGAAATTATGCTACTACTGAAAAAGAATTCTTAGCAGTTGTATTTGCTTGTGATAAGTTCAGACCTTATATTGTTGATTCTAAAGTAACTATTCACACTGATCATGCTGCTATTAAATATCTTATGGAAAAGAAAGATGCTAAACCTAGACTTATTAGATGGGTTCTCTTGCTACAAGAATTTGATTTACATATTGTTGATAGAAAGGGAGCTGAGAACCCCATTGCAGACAACTTGTCTAGGTTAGAAAATGTGCTTGATGACCCACTTCCTATTGATGATAGCTTTCCTGATGAGCAATTAAATGTCATAAATGCTTCTCATACTGCTCCATGGTATGCTGATTATGCTAATTACATTGTTGCTAAGTTTATACCACCTAGTTTCACATACCAGCAAAAGAAAAGGTTCTTCTATGATTTGAGGCATTACTTTTGGGATGACCCCCATCTTTATAAAGAAGGAGTAGATGGTGTTATTAGACGTTGTGTACCTGAGCATGAACAGGAACAGATCCTACGCAAGTGTCACTCCGAAGCTTATGGAGGACACCATGCTGGAGATAGAACTGCACATAAGGTATTGCAATCTGGTTTTTATTGGCCTACTCTCTTCAAGGATGCCCGTAAGTTTGTCTTATCTTGTGATGAATGTCAAAGAATTGGTAATATTAGTAGACGTCAAGAAATGCCTATGAATTATTCACTTGTTATTGAACCATTTGATATTTGGGGCTTTGACTCTATGGGACCCTTTCCTTCCTCTAATGGATATACACATATTTTAGTTGCTGTTGATTACGTTACTAAGTGGGTAGAAGCTATTCCAACTAGTAGTGCTGATCATGACACTTCTATTAAAATGCTTAAAGAAGTTATTTTTCCAAGATTTGGAGTCCCTAGATATTTAATGACTGATGGTGGTTCACATTTTATTCATGGTGCTTTCCGTAAAATGCTTGCTAAATATGATGTTAATCATAGAATTGCATCTCCTTATCATCCTCAGTCTAGTGGTCAAGTAGAATTGAGTAATACAGAGCTCAAATTAATTTTGCAAAAGACTGTTAATAGATCTAGAAAGAATTGGTCCAAGAAACTTGATGATGCATTATGGGCCTATAGAACTGCATATAAAAATCCTATGGGTATGTCTCCGTATAAAATGGTTTATGGAAAAGCATGTCACTTACCTCTCAAACTAGAACACAAGGCATATTGGGCTATTAAAGAACTCAATTATGATTTCAAACTTGCCGGTGAGAAGATGTTATTTGATATTAGCTCACTTGATGAATGGAGAACCCAAGCCTATGAAAATGCCAAGTTGTTTAAAGAAAAAGTTAAAAGATGGCATGATAAAAGAATACAAAAGCGTGAGTTTAATGTAGGTGATTATGTATTGCTATACAACTCTCGTTTAAGATTTTTTGCAGGAAAACTTCTCTCTAAATGGGAAGGTCCTTACGTTATCGAGGAGGTCTACCATTCCGGTGCCATAAAAATCAACAACTTTCAAGGCACAAATCCGAAGGTGGTGAACTGTCAAAGAATCAAACATTATATCTCAGGTAATCCCATAAATGTTGAAACCAATGTTATTGAAACTGTAACCCCGGAAGAATACATAAGGGACACTTTCCGGAACATTTCAGACTCCGAAAACGAATATGTATGTGGTACAGTAAGTAAACCGACTCCAAAACAGTTTTTAAGGCAATATTTCTCCGTTTTGGAATATTTAGAAAAATAGAAAAATAAGAAGCAGTCCAGGAAGGACACGAGGGCTCCACGAGGGTGGAGGGCGCGCCCTACCCCCTGGGCGCACCCCCTACCTCATGGGCACCTCATGCGCTCTCCGGACTCCGTTTTCGTACACGACACGTATTTTGGTCAGTAAAAATTCATTATATAATCTCCCGAGGGTTTTGACTCCCGTATCCCGCAAATATCTCTTGTCTTTGTTTTGAGTTGTCCTGCTGCAGACAGAGCAACATGTCGTCCCAGGATTCAGAAGGAGAAAGCTATGTGGCTAATTACCTTGCAGATCCTAAGGTCTATGGGATGTGGAGCATTGTGGTTGGACTACGGAAGAAGAAGAGGACTATGAACCCAAGGGAAAGGAGGAGACGAGCTCAGATGAAGATGAAGTCCCACTACCTCAACCTGGGGACATGCATGTGGAGTTCAAAAAGTCAAGCCTCCCAGATAGGGTAAAGAAACCTAAGATCACTACTGGAATCAGCTACTTTGCCATCTGCCAGCTCTTTGCCGTCCGCTAGCGGACGGCAAAGAAGCTCTTTGCCATCAGCTACCTGAAAGCAGACGGCAAAGAATGGCCCCACCGAGGAGCTGGTTAAAAAAATACTTAACGGCCCCCCTCTTTGCCGTCTGCTAGCGGACGGCAAAGCGCACATTAGC
>NC_057797.1:53868140-53868651 GCF_018294505.1 Triticum aestivum | reverse complement strand
GCCACCTCCTCCACCGGCCGAGGTGAGCTCTACCTCTCCTCTGTTTTTCCTTTTTTTCTTCTGTTTTTTTAGTTTTAGGTTTATGTTTAGTTTAGATTTAGTTTTAGTTTTAGTTTTAGGTTTAGTTTTAGGTTTAGGTTTAGTTTTAGTTTAGTTTTAGGTTTAGATTTAGCTTTTTCCTTTTTTTTCTTCTGTTTTTTTAGTTTTAGGTTTATGTTTAGATTAGATTTAGGTTTAGTTTTAGGTTTAGTTCAGTTTTAGGAAAGAAAAAGAAGAAGAAGAAAAAAACAGGAGAGGAGGAGAAGAAGAAGAGGAAAAAGGAAAGGAAGAAGAAGAAGAGGAGGATGAGAAGAAAAAAGAAGAAGAGGAAGAAGAAGATGAAAAAAGAGGAGAGGAGGAGAAGAAGAAGAGGAAAAAGGAAAGGAGGAAGAAGAAGAAGAAGAAGAAGAAGAAGAAGAAGAAGAAGAAGACGAAGAAGGAAAAAATGGAAGAAAAGGAAGAAGAGGAAGAA
>NC_057797.1:53860081-53867652 GCF_018294505.1 Triticum aestivum | reverse complement strand
CACCGACAGGACACCTCGACCACCGACACCTCCCGAAAATGTGTTCTTTGGCCTTCCGGAGGCCGACGGGGGCATATATTTGTGAATTATTAGTTAGGTCATATTTTTTTTTGATTTTGTTATGAAAAACATCATATATAATTGTGTTGATCGTGTAGTTTTAAATGTGCAGTTGTTTCATCGCTGCGAGGTTTGGTGTTCGACGACCTCGCCGTGCGTTTGACGAGCTCTGCCCCTTCGTTCGTGGGTGAGCACAAATGACAAGTCCTCCTCCCCCATTAATTATTTGATCTATTTCGATGAAACTTGATAGCTAGCTATATATGTGTCTTGAATCATCAGTATGCGTAACCAATATGTGTCTCCCGTTCGAAAGCGTCATAGTTATAAATATGCATGCATTTGCATATTTATAACCTTGATTCTTTTGAATTGTCCAACGCTATCCATGGACAGCCCGAGTATGTGTAGATTGGGTTCGTTTTCCCATATGCTTTGCTCCGGATCCGACGCATATATTTCGTCAGTGCCTCCCCTGTTGTTCTCCGGGTACACATCCTCTCTGTTTATTGCAAAGACGTGTATCAGGAGAACAGCGGGGAGGTGCTGCCGAAATTTTGCGTCGGATCCGGAGCATAGCATGGGAAAATGAACCCAATCTACACATACACGGGTGGGATTAGGAGCTATCATTACCTATTAGAGTGTAGGTTGCATGGACGTAATAAAATTGACAAAGTAGATCAACTGATGAATATATACATGGTGAATTACATATATAATTGTTGTGTGCCCAGTAGCTCTGAAAGTCAAGATGAGTGACCGTGCGTGGATGTATACCGGTCACACTGGTCAGAACAAATGGAGTGCTGAATGGTTCACAAAAACTAAGGGGTTTGTGCAAGCCGCATTTGCAAATGGCCAAAAGAAAACCCGGTGCCCCTGTTTCCGGTGCGGCAATTGGGAAAAGAAGACAGAGGCTGAAATGGGCAAACACCTGCAGAAGAGTGGTTTTACGCCCGATTATACGGTGTGGACATTTCATGGTGAGTCTGCCCAACGTGACCGAGCTGAGGTGGATCGTCGTTGCACCGACGAGCATGGTACCGGGATGGAAAACATGGTGCAAGGCTATGATGATGCTCGGGATTCAGACGAGGAGATGGAGGAATCTGCAAAGGCCTTCAATGAAATGTTGGAGTCTTCGAAACGTCCGCTCCACGAGCACACTAAGCTTTGTCAGTTGGATGCCATCTCACAAGTAATGGCTCTGAAGGCTCAGTTCAACTTGGGCAGAGAATGCTATGACGCAATTATGACAGTATTTGGACGCTTTCTACCCAAAGGCCATGTAATGCCTGCAAACCTGTACCAGTCGGACAAAATCCTCCGTGCACTGAAAATGCCCTATGAGAAGATACATGCCTGTGAGAAAGGATGTGCCTTATTTAGGCTTGACTATGTGGACTTGAACTATTGTCCCATTTGCAAGTCTTCCAGGTATATTGTGGTAGACAACGGTATGGGTGAGAAGACATAGACCAAAATCCCCGTTAGTGTTCTTCAGTATATGCCAATCGTACCAAGACTTCAACGTCTTTTCATGGTCGAAGAGACGGCCAGACAGATGACATGGCACAAAACAGGCAAAAGAACCGAACTAGATGCAGATGGGAATCTGATGATGGTACACACATCGGATGGTGTTGCGTGGAAAAAGTTTGATGAATTACATGCTGACAAAGCGGCAGATCCGAGGATTCCTTGAGTCGGCATCAGCACGGATGGGTTCAGTGTGTTTGGTATGACGGCAACCCAATACAGTTGTTGGCCCGTATTTGTCTTTCCACTCAATCTCCCCCCCCGGACAGATTATGCAAAGAAAGAACATTTTCCTGACGTTGATAATTCCAGGACCCAACTATCCGGGCAAAAATATGAATGTGTACATGCAGCCGCTTAAGGACGAATTGCAAGAAGCCTGGGATAATGGGTTCAAGACATACGACGCCTTTAGCAAACGGAACTTCATAATGCGTGTCTGGTACATGTACTCGACGCATGACTTGCCGGCGTATGCGCTATTCGTTGGCTGGTGTGTGCATGGAAGGTTCCCGTGCCCCACATGCAAGGGAGCTCTTGAGTTTCGTTGGCTTCAAGCCAGTCGCAAGTTTTCTTGCTTCGACATGCATAGACAGTTCCTGGATCCTCGCCATAAGTTCAGGAAAGACAAGAAGAACTTCATCAGGGGTAGAGTTGTCAAAAACTCTGCACCACCTGCATTGACAGGCCAACAGACCCTAGATCAGTTAAACGCTCTCGAGCCAGATCCACAACGTCCAGGGTACTTCAAGGGATATAATACTAAGCACGCGTGGACTCACAAAACATGCTTATGGGATCTGCCTTACTTCAAAGACCTCCTTTGCCCACACAACATCGACGTGATGCACACTGAGAAGAATATCGCCGAGGCACTTTTTGGTACATTGTTCGGCATAGATGGGAAGTCAAAGGATAATACTAAGGCTAGAGTCGATCTGGAGGCGCTATGTGATAGGCCATTACAAAACATGAAAGAACCGAAAGGAAAGCAGAACTGGACGAAGCCAAAGGCATGGTTCAATCTTGGAAGGCCAGCTATGAGGGAAATTCTCTTGTGGGTGCAACAGCAGTTGATGTTCCCCGATGGGTATGCAGCGAATCTAAAGAGGGGAGCGAATCTTGATAAACTGGAGATATTTGGTCTCAAGAGTCATGATTGGCACATATGGATTGAGCGGGTAATGCCAGTGATGTTGCGTGGCTTCATCCCTGAGGATGTGGCTAGTACTGGCAGAACTCAGCTATTTTTTCCGTGTTCTTTGTGTGAAAGAACTATCGCCTGGCGTGCTAGAAGAAATGGAAGAGTTGGCACCGGAGTTGATCTGCAAGTTAGAGAAGATCTTTCCATCGGGCTTCTTTAATCCAATGCAGCATTTGATTTTGCATCTCCCGACCGAGGCAAGATTGGGGGGGCCCGTGCAAAATCGTTGGTCCTACCCAACTGAGAGGATGCAGAAGACGCTTCGAGAAAAATGTAAAAATAAACGTAGAATTGAAGCATCGATGGCTGAGGCATTCATCACAGAGGAGGTGGCAAACTTCGTAACAGCGCACTACGAAGCCAAAAATCATCATTTGCATAATCCGAAGCCTCGGTACAATGCTGACGAGCCTAAAAAGGGTGGATCCAACCTCAGCCTATTCAAAGGGAATCTCGCACTAGCTAGTGTTTCACATCCAGTATCTTTGGATAACGAAGAATGGCGGACCATTTCGTTGTATATCTTCAACAACCTGATAGAAGTGCGGCCGTACATCGAGTAAGTTCTCGGTACATTGTTTCGCAACTTCTATTTCCTTTGAACTACTCTTATTCCTGGATATGTCATACAGTCGATACGTCACTATATTCTTGTATGGAGCGGAGATCCAAAAGGATTCTATCGAAGAGTATGAGCTTCTCGCAAAGCAAGGAGGTGGCTATCCCGGTTTCATCTCTTGCTTCAAACAAACGGTAATTTCTATTAGACAATTTCATTTCATTCGCTAATTTGTGCATAATGCAACAATCCTTTCATATTAAACTTGTAGGCTAATTCAGAGTCTATGGACGCCGAATTGAGACAAGTCGCTAATGGTTTTGACTATAAGGTCCGTTCATTTGACAAGTACGACATCAACGGGTATCGCTTTCGTACCTATGGCAAAGAGCTATCTATGGCTGACCGAAAGTCTACAAATTGTTGTGTATCTGCTATCGGCGAAGGAGGTACCGAGTATTATGGGAGAGTTGAAGCAATTTATGAACTTCTGTTCTATGGTGAAAACCCACTGAATGTCGTAGTCTTCAAATGTTATTGGTTTCAGCCGAAGGAGACTAGAAGGACTCATGAACATATAGGGCTAGTTGAAATCAACCAAAGCACTCATTTAGATGTTCCTGATGTCTATATTATGGCTCAACAGGTGACCCAAGTATTCTATCTACCATGGGCCTGCCAAACTAATCCAAATCTGAAAGGTTGGGATGTCGTTTATGAAGTGCCGCCACGTGCTAGACTTTCTCCCCCAAAGGAAGAGGATTATGAACCTCACATTAACCCAGACACATATGAAGGAGAATTCTTCCAAGAGACACGTCTTTCCAAAAAGCATTTCAAGAACCGCTATACTTCACCCCAAAACATTGAAGTAGACAGCGACAATGAATCCGACATCACCCCAGAGGAGGAACAAGAAGAGCCAGAACAAGAAGAGGTTACTGCTGCGGATGACCTGTCAATGCTTGACCGATTACGTCAAGGTGGCCTTGCACATGTTGATGCCAATGAACCCTATGAGCCCATCATTGATTATAGTGATGATGATGATTATGCATTTATTGATGATACTGATCGAGATTATTAGTAGTGTCAGGTATTCAATTTTTTTATGTTGTACTTGATGATGATACACTTAAGTGATATACATATTATTATTCATGTCGGTACTTTTTTATGTTGTACTAATTTCGTTTATTCTTTGTCATGGCAGGTGTTGAAAGATGGTGGGCGCTGGTCGGGAGCGCGCCGAGGCCCCTTCTTCATCGGCGCGTGGTGCGAGGTCTTCCATTCCACACGCACCTCTCCGTCGAGCGTTGCTGGACAGTATGGCGACACCGCCGGGCCCTTCTTCGTCGACCGCGGTGCCCAGCAGGGGACGAGGTAAGAAGAAGAGAGGAGGTGGAGCACGTGGTCGCGGGAGAGGAGGTAGGGTGACTCTTACGTCGCCTTCCTCGCCACCGCCCCCAGCTGTTTCACCCGAGCACGTGACTGCTAGGGTGGACTCGTTTGAGGAGGAGGCTGCACGGACTCTGATCCACGAGCCTCCGGTCCACGAGTCTTCGGCCCACGAGCCTCGGGTCGACGGGCCTTCGGCCCACGAGACTTGGGCCCACGAGACCCCGGAGGAGCACACATCTGGATGGGGTACCTGGTCGGGTCAGCCTGAGGATGGCGGGGAGCCGAGTGGCCATGCTGATGATGGCGGGGAGCCGACTGATGAGGAGGGGGAGGAGGGGGGCAACGTCTACCAGCATGGTGCTACACGACTCCCGTCCGTGCCGGCGACCCGCGAGCAGAGGTGGTTGATTTTCCCTGATGGGGAGAGGTAAGTGCATTTAATCTTTTTGTACCTTCTGCATTCACGTTTCTTCAAATAACTGATGTGTTGGCCTTGTCATGCTTCAGGGGTTGGGACTACCATGAAAGTGTCCGCCGGCCCAACTCCGTCCTTGGAGTTATGATTTGGCAAAACTTCCCGGGGTTTGTCACGTTGCCTGGTGAGGGTCGGCTTCCAGAGGTTGGATTGACTTGGGAGCACTACTTGGCTGCCCCGGCCCCGCCGGGTGAGATTATCGACGGTGTCTTGTGCAAGACGAGGGCAGACGTCGTGATCAGAAAGTTCTGGGTAATTGCTCCTTTACACAATTAAAAATCTTCAACTAGCTGGTTATTAATTGTACTAATCAATATCGTCTCATTTGATTGCAGAAATTCTACAGGTGTGAGGAGGGATACGAGGAGGAGGCGGATCATGTTATCCATAAGGAGTGCAAGCGCCTACTTCAGAACTTACGGCATGAGGTTCGGGTGCAGGCTGTTCGAGACTACTACGCCGGGCGTGGTATCAAGAAGCCCAAGCAGGAGTGCCGCGATAAGTTCTTGAGTAAGGAGAAGTACATGAAGGTAATTCTTAAGGCCTTTTACTTACTTCCATCATTTAGTAATTCATAGCCTTAGCGCTCAAGTTTCTATTTGCTAACTTAGGCCCCTCCGAGATGGTGTGCGGATCGGATGGATTGTTGGGAGGTGTTGGTCAATGCGTGGTGCTCAGAAGAATGGCTGGCCACCCACAAAGAGGCCAAGGACAAACGTGCCCAAATGGAAGGTGTGCCACACCACCAAGGCAGCTCCAACTTATTTCAGTACGGGCGGAACTGGGTATGTGGTTTGCTTCATGATTCATGCAATTCATTCATCATACTAGCTTTAGCCCTTTAATTACTAATTTACTTTGTTTCTCTCTTTCAGGCACGCTACAATAAGGCGGATAAGGTGCCAGAGGTGTACGACCTATATGCCATGGCCCACACTGGCCCTTACAAGAAAGTCAAGGCATTCTCTGCATCTGACCTCGATGATCCAAAGAACTTCACCAACATCTCCGCCCACGACAAGCTCATGCAATATAGAGATCAGGGGAAGGCGAGGAAAGGGGAGGACTTTAACCCGAGCCAGGGTCCCATTGATATAGAGCTGCTGATGATACCTGGTGGCGGGAGGTCCCATGGCTCCATAGCCATGGGAGATGGACTTATCCGTTGTCCTAGCACTCTCCCGGAGATCAAGGCGCGCCAGTCGAGCTCCGCTCCTGAGATAAGGCCTCGTGAACGGCCAGTCCAACTCGCCTTCAAGGTTAGTTATACGTACTCAGCTATCTTTCTCCATTACATTGTGTGCGCTTCCATCAATGATTACAAATGGTCATGTGAGTGGTGTTGCAGGCTGCTATACAGAGTGAGAGAGATAGAACGGAGAAACTTCTGGCGGAGGCGGCGGAGAGGCAGCGGGAGTTGGAGGAGAGGACGACAAAGATGTTGGAGGAGGAGAGGGCACGGAATGACATGCAGGCAAGGACCATGTACGAGCTCCTTGTGGTAAGTTTCTTCTGCAGATTACTTGCTAGTCTTAACATTTGAGTCTCATTACTAACTAGTATGACTCTGTTGTGAAAACCAAATGTGCAGTCTGTGTGCGAGAAGTCTGGTCAGACCACTCTGCCGATGCCAGTGATTGCTCCTGGGAGCACGCTGAGTTTAATTTGAATGGACATTACTTGCTAGTCTTAACATTTGAGTGTCATAATGCTAACGAGACATTGGAAATGATCTTTGGTGCAGCTTAACTCCAGAAACGCATCGCACGATCCTTCTCCAACTACCGGCGAGAGCCAGCCCGCTCCTTCTCCAGCTACCGGCGCGAGCCAGCCCGGTCCTACACATCCGTGATCACGGTAAGTTTCTCTAGTGTTTTGCTTAACAAATGCATAAAGACCTAGACTTAGCTTTATTTCCTCCAATATGCTTACCATAATGACCTAGAGTTAGCTTCTTTTCCTCCAAAATGACTTAATAAGCTTACTGACCTCATAAACCATCCATTCTACCTAAGTTAGCTCTAAAACGATATGTACTTAGCTTACTTATGTCAAAAATTGCATAATTAACTTAGTTAGCTCATAAACGATCCATTTTACCTAGGTTAGCTCCAAAATGACCCATCTTACCTAGGTTAGCTTATAAATGATCCAGTTTATCCAAGTTAGCTCTAAAATGACCCAATTTACCTACAGTAGCTCCTAAACGATCCATTTCACCTAAGTTAGCTAAAAACGATCCATTTCACCTAAATTAGCTCTTAAATGATCCATTTCACCTAAGTTTGCTCAAAAAAGATCCATTTCACCTTAGTTAGCTCAAAAACACC
>NC_057797.1:53835343-53859507 GCF_018294505.1 Triticum aestivum | reverse complement strand
ATTTCAACTAAGTTAGCTCATAAACAACCCATTTCAACTTAGTTAGCTCATATATGATCCATTTCAACTAAGTTAGCTCATAAATGACATATACTTCTTGTTCTAGTCTTCTTCTTGTTCTAGTCACCTATTTCTAACTTTCTTATTTACCATTTTGCAGATTTCATTCACTTCATGGAACCTAGCTTGCTATGATGGAGTGCTTGCTTTTCCTTTCATGAAACTTTGCATTGTATCTAGCTTGCTATGATGGAACTTCCTATTGTAATATGTATATGGATGGAACTTGCTTAGGTATGAACAATGTGTATGGATGAAACTTATGTGATATGTGATATGAAACTTATGTGCTGGATATCTGATATGGAAATATATCTATATATGTCATATATATTTGCTCTGAAAATTGTTGGATTCAAAAAAACAGAAAAAAGAGCCAATATGCAGGCTCTTTGCCGTCTGCCACCGACGGCAAAGAGCTCTTTGCCATCAGCAGCGGACGGCAAAGAGGCCACGTGGCAGGCAGCTGTGCTTCCTGGGAGGCTGACCAATTTGGTCAGTTTGCCTACAGTGGCTGACGGCAAAGGCTTTGCCGTCCTTGGCGGACGACAAAGAGCAAAAACTTTGCCTACAATGGCGGACGGCAAAGGCCTGCCATGTAGTGACGTCAGCTGACATCACACGGCGGACGACAAAGGCCTTCCGAAGTTTGCCGTCAGCGGCGGACGGCAAAGGCCTGCCGTTAGCCACCTAACGGAGTAACAACGCACTTATTGCCGTCTGCACTCTTTGCCGTCCGCTGCTGATGGCAAAGGCTCCTTTGTCGTCAGCCGCCCGAAGCAGACGGCAAAGTACCTCTTTGCCGAACCTTACTTTGTCCTCACCTTTTGCCGTCCGCAGCGGACGGCAAAGACCTTTGCCGTCAGCCATCCATGCCTTTGCCGTCCGCCATGGCTGACGGCAAACTAGCTGATTCCTGTAGTGGATCGAGTTTATCCCTTTTCGCCTCTTGCAGGAAAACAAGCAAGAACTATGCAAAAAGATACTGAGCCTGGAACAGGAGATCGAGGACCTAAGGGACCAAAATTCTGTCCTCAAGCGCAAATTAAGGAAGAAGCCTACGCCATCAACAAAACCATCAGCATCTCCACCAACAAAGGAGACATAATCACATGGGTATGGGCACTCCCCTTGGCAACTGCCAAGCTTGGGGGAGTGCCCCGGTATCATATCACCATCACTTTTATCTTTACCGTTTTCTTAGTTCGATCCTTTTGGTAATATATTGATCTAGTAGAATAAAAGTTCTTAGTATGATCTAGTTGTGAGTTTTGCTTTATAATCCTTCTATGTAATCAAGTCCGTGAGCTATATAATAAAGATTAGTGTTGAGTCAAGGGCTTGATTATTTTGCCATGATCCTAAGGGAATAAAAGAAGAGAGAAAGAAATAAAAAGAAACAAAGAGATCATGTGAGTCTTATGGAGAGTAATGAGCTCACATAGAAAACATATGATGAATAAAAGTTGTTGAGAGTTGACAAGCATAGTTTTGGTCATCATTGCAATTAATAGGAAGTAATAAAGAAAGAGAGGTCTTCACATATAGATATACTATCTTGGACATCTTTTATGATTGCGAGCACTCATTAAAATATGACATGCTAAAGAGTTGATGTTGGACAAGGAAGACAACATAATGGGTTATGTTTTCTTACATCTGAGATAAATTATATTGTCATGGATCATCCAACATGGTTGAGCTTGCCTTTCCCTCTCATGCTAGCCAAATTCATTGCACCAAGTAGAGATACTACTTGTGCTTCCAAATACCCTTAAACCAGTTTTCCCATGAGAGTCCACCATACCTACCTATGGATTGAGTAAGATCCTCCAAGTAAGTTGTCATCGGTGCAAAGCAATAAAAATTGCTCTCTAAATATGTATGACTTATTAGTGTGGGAGAAAATAAACTTTATACGAGCATGTGATATGGAAGAAATAAAAGCGACAGACTGCATAATAAAGGTCCATATCACAAGTGGCAATATAAAGTGACGTTCTTTCGCACTAAGATTTTGTGCATCAAACCATAAAAGCGCATGACAACCTCCGCTTCCCTCTGCGAAGGTCCTATCTTTTACTTTTATCTCCTACCTTGCATAAGAGTCATGGTGATCTTCACCCTTCCTTTTTACATTTCATCCTTTGGCAAGCACAGTATGTTGGAAAGATCCTGGTATATATGGCTAATTGGATGTGAGTTTTCATGAACTATTATTGTTGACATTACCCTAGAGGTAAAACGTTGGGAGACGAAACTATATGTTGTCACGACCGGTTTTTCCGGACATTGATTTCCAGAAAATGGCCGTCGTGCTCACCAGCCCCAGGATTACTGTTAGCTGATGAGGCACCAACTTGATACATAAATTCCAAGCAAAAATACAAAAAATGTAGTACAAGACCATTGTGGCCTATGAGTACGTCAAATGGTTTCTGGTGGTCGATGGCGGAAGCGGTTTGTGAGTCATCAGTGTCCATGGGACTCCATTTCCCACAGGACCAGCTGACCAGGTTAACTCCTATCTTCGCGAGGCTGCTATCACCGTTGCTTAGGTCCCGAGGCTGTCATCGCCACGCTCCTCTCCAAGCAAGCAATCTGGCCAAGACAATAGCCAGGGACAAGCCAGTGAGTACTTTGAATGTACTCACAAACATTAAGAACACAGGTATAATATAATTGATAATCATGCACTGAAAAATTCCATGATCACATCGTCAGTCATAAATAAAACATCTTTTATGCATGCAAGCAGGTTATTTTCATGCAACATGAATAAGCAGTAATAGAGTGGGAATAAAATGCCGCAGTCGGGCATCTGAGCGACACCACATAAAGGGCTTTAAAAGGAATGCCACAGTCGGGCGTCTGAGCGACACCACATAAAGGGCTTTAAAAGAAATGCCATAGTCGGGCGTCTGAGCGACACCACATAAAGGGCTTTAAAAGAAATGCCACAGTTGGGCGTCTGAGCGACACCACATAAAGGGCTTCAAAAGAAATGCCACAGTCGGGCGTCTGAGCGACACCACATTTAGGGCTTATAAGAGAAATGCCACAGTTGGGCGTCTCAGCGACACCACGTAAAGGGCTTATAAAATAAATAATCACAATGAATATCCAGGAGGTAGAACCGTCCCAGGGATACTCGATAATACAGATAATGCAACGGTTAGTCCATCACAAAATAATAATCATGGTCCTCACAAGTAACTAGTCGGTATCCAAGTTTGGTTTAACAATATCTCCTCCGAAGACCGACACTAAGACCAACACTTTACCCATCCCAGACTGTAATCCTTAACCATGGACACGGCTATTCGAATAGGTTTTAATCTCTGCAGAGGGTGTACTCTTTACCCACGAGTAACGGATTCCTTTAGTCCATCGGGACTAATCCCGTCTATGGCCTTTTTGTTGAAAACACGCCTAACTTGCACACACCAGCTTAACTCACCGGTGTCTGGAATCACCCACGACACCTGTCAAGCAAACTCTAAGTGGGGAGGCTACAACCTCGCGTAGCATGGGATCAAATTTATATCCGCGCTCTAAGGGGTGGCCTCCCCTCTCGGTCCCAACCGGAAACACCCATGCCCCCGGACCAGGTGGCCTGCCTACCGGCTACAACCGGTGTCTTCCACCATGGCCTCTCTGTACGGTGTGTGCTTGAAAGGGGTTGACGACTTACTGAACCGTACCCTACCTACGGCAGGGACAAGTGGTAGTACAAAACAAGTATGGGGGTTACTGGAACAAGACTCGATCTACGGTCGACTCAGGAGGTTTATAAATTCCCTGCATGACATGTATAACAAAATATATTTCAACCAACAAAATCACCACTCAATATACCTTACCATGCCATACCGGACATAACCGTCCCGACGGGGACCGGCGACAAGCTCACTCCTGCCCAAGGCAGAGGCTTTCCCGGATTCCTTTCTGGCATGCATGCAAGGCACATGAGGATGATTGCCATCACAAGTATATTCATTTCCAACCGCAAGGAAATCACTAATATGCATCCATGCAAATGACCATATCACATGAAATAACAAGTTCTCCGAAATAAGGTGGTGTTATAAACGTGTCAACTAACACACCAAAAATATTATTCCAGGGTTCAGAATGCTTGCCTTAAAGGTGTGGAGAGGTGGGGTGTTCTCCAAAACTTTTGAAAGTTTTCTTCCTTTCTCCAAAAATCCTATTTTCAAAAATATGCAAATAACACATATTTCAAAAACAGTACAAAAAAGTTGTTTGGAAAATTTTCAAATAAATCTTAAAATAAACAAGACAGAATTTGAGAGATGTAGGAAAAAGAATCAATTCATTTGGAGTTATATTCAAAGAGTTATAGATAGTCAAAGTTCTGGTCAAATCTGTTATTTAAATAAAACAGAAAAGAAAACGCTTCGAACGGGATTACGCTTTCGCACAGAGAAGACGTACTTGAGCCTTTACGCCTCCACTTATCCAGCATGGCTGGCGCGTGAGTCACTGACAGTGGGCCCGGGGGACCCACTGGTCAGGTTTGACTAGTTGACTTCCCTTCTCTTCCTTTGCCCCGAGAGGAGGCGGAACTCCGGCGATGCTCGCCGGCGAACGGCGGCACCGTTCGGGAAACGGAGGTCACCTGTGGGCTCAGGGGATCGAGGCGGCCACTCTGGTAGTCGTTATGGTCTCGGGGGTGGACGGAGCTGCCGGCGGCGAGCTTCGCGGCGGACGGAGGCCGTCGGGCAAGGTGATTTTTCTCTTGGTGAAGAGAACGGAGAGGGGGAGGCCCTGGTGGCGTTGGAAGGGCTGGGGCAATGGCGGCGGCTGCGGTTGCCGGAGATGAGGAGGGAGGCCTCCCCGGGTCGAATGCGAGCTAGGGGAGTGCCATTGGGGTGGCCTGAGGTTGCCTGCGTGCTCGGGGGAGTTCGGGGACCTCCTTTTATAGCGCGACGAGGTTGGTTCCGCGGCGGTGGATGAGGATGCCGGCGAACCGCCTCTCTATAGCTTGCAGGGCGACATGGAGGCGACGAGAACTAGCCGACGAGCGAGGAGATAAGCTCGTGCGGCTCCCAGGGGCAGGTGGCGAGCCGGGGTGGCTTGGGCGGCGCTGCCCATGGCGGTGGCGGATGCGGCCGCGGGCATGCCGCCAAGCGGCTCTGATGGCGGTGCTGCAGGGCACCAGGGCCTACTTGGCGTGACGTGGTGAGAAGGATAGCGAGTGGCATGGCTCTGCAGAGCGGGCCAAAACCAGGGGGGCCAGCGTGTCGGCTCGGGCGCGGTTCGTGCAATACGCGCGCTCTGGGCGCGTCCAGTGCACGCACGGAAGGTGTTCGATACAATTCCGTGGCATGCTACAGGTCAGAGGTGAGGTTGGCAAGCAACAGGACTAGGCTAGGTTTAGTAAGGGTAACAAGGGACAAGGTGGTTTGGTCAGGTGGTCAAGTTCATAATGCAAGCAACCATTCATGTCAAATCTGATCATGCACTCCAGGTGTTTGACAAAATGCCACAGGCAACTAGGCATTTCTTGGAGGGGCCAAATCTTCCAGATCAGTGTCGGTCTCTTTGGGTGCACAAGAGGGTGGTGAGGTTATTTGGTGGAAAGCACAAATTTGTTAGTGCAAGTTTTGCAAAACTACAATTCTGGACAGGAAATAAATGACATTATTTCATGAACCAAAAATATTCAAATGGGTGCATGCTCCTGGACTTAGGGGTTTGGTAGGGCTGTCTACAAGTAGGAGAAGGCACAAGGTTACTGGAGCAAAAATAAATAGGGTTGCAGTAGAAATCACAAGGCTGGACCAGAATGGAAAAGAGGTTGATTCACTCAAAATTTTCACATAACAACACTAGGTTTTTGCATAATGTTGAATCATATGCTACTACCAACATCCCATAATTTTGGTGGAGGCCAGAAAGAAATATTTAAATGGGTTGTAGTGCAAAATTGCACTCTGGACCAGAGAAGAAAAATTGATGCAGAGCTCAACATATTACATGAATAAAAGATATTTTTGTATAAAAGTGATTTAAAAACATCACATGACATCTCCAAATTTTGGTTAGAATTTTAGGTGAATTTATCAAATGGTTGTAGTTCAATTTTGGCCATATAACCTTGGAAAACCATTTTTCAAGAAAATAAAGATCAAGCAAATTAATTAGGTAATTAGTTATACTGATAAAAGAAAAGTTTTTCTTGAGAGGTTAAACAAGTCCAATAACATATTTGAAAGGTTTTCCCTTTAGGGAACAACTCAATGATAATAAGAAAGGAAATGTTTCAAAAAAATTCAAAAGGGAGTCCAAAAAAAATCAAAGTTTTAATTCCTGGCAAAAATTTTAATTTATTAAAACAAGGCCAAAATTTTGGGATGTCACAACACTACCCCCCTTTAGAAAAATCTAGTCCTCGAGATTTGTTAAAAGCTGTTTTAAGAAAAACTATAAGTAATAAAAATGTGGCTATAGTGAGAGGGTAATAAGTGGTGCAAAACCACAGTGTGGATATTGGCGCTGCGTGGAAAAATCTACGGCTAGGGAAAAGACAAGAGATTCCTACGCCGGATGTAAATTTAGAATAAATTCTAAATTTAAGGATACGCTGGTCATACCCGAGGGCACAGTGCTCCCTCTGGCCGACAGGTGGACCCGGGGCCCACTGTCAGCCTCTTCTTCTCCCTCTGGTTCTCTCTTCTTCCTCTCTCTCGCGCGCTTTTCCGCACTTTCTCCACCGGTGACGCCTAGCGCGTAGGGCATCTAGGCCGTACCGCGGTAGTGCGCGGCGTGCTAGCTGCCGGTGCAGCATGCACTCACCTCGCGGGCCAGCATGCTGTCGGCACTGCTCACGGATTCGTCTCCAAACACCGGCGATCGGCGACGAGCGGCATTGGTGGACTTCGCCCACCGTACACCGAGCTCGAGCTATAAAACGGTAGGGGTGCCCCTCTCTTCTTCCTCACACCTGGCATCACTTCTCCTCCTCCTTCTTCCTCCATTACTACTTACAAAAGCTCGGGTTAGGCTCTAATGGCGGAGGCGATGCCGGACTGGTTTGCGATCCTGATATGCGGAGGACTGGTGACACTACTGGGGCTCTCTGTGCTCCTGTGCGCGATGATCCTCGATGATCGTCGCGACGCTGCTGCTCGGGTGTTGGCTCTCCGCGGTGGTGGTGATCACGAGGAGTAGATGGGGTGTGCCGGGTGCAATCTGTTGTTAGGGGGTGATTAGCTGGATGTAACACCGTTGCAAAGTTTGGCAAACAGTGTATGTGTCCGAATGATTATGGTTGTGAGTCTGCTGCCGTGGTGTTGTGTGAAATTGATTAATCCACGTCGTGAGAAGGTGCAGATGTAGCAACTCAGGGAAAAGAAATCTCACTCCAGGATTTTGCGAGGGAAAAACAGTTAATTTAAAGGAGCATAAACCACAACAAAAACTACACACATGTTGGAAATATGCCCTAGAGGCAATAATAAAAGTATTATTATTATATTTCCTTGTTCATGATAATTGTCTTTTATTCATGCCATAACTGTATTATCCGGAAATCGTAATACACGTGTGAATACATAGACCACAATATGTCCCTAGTGAGCCTCTAGTTGACTAGCTCGTTGTGATCAACAGATAGTCATGGTTTCCTGGCTATGGACATTGGATGTCGTTGATAACGGGATCACATCATTAGGAGAATGATGTGATGGACAAGACCCAATCCTAAGACTAGCACAAAAGATCGTGTAGTTCATTTGCTAGAGCTTTGCCAATGTCAAGTATCTCTTCCTTCGACCATGAGAGCGTGTAACTCCTGGATACCGTAGGAGTGCTTTGGGTGTATCAAACGTCACAACGTAACTGGGTGACTATAAAGGTGCACTACAGGTATCTCCGAAAGTATCTACTGTTTTATGCGGATCGAGACTGGGATTTGTCACTCCGTGTAAACGGAGAGGTATCTCTGGGCCCACTCGGTAGGACATCATCATATGCGCAATGTGACCAAGGAGTTGATCACGGGATGATGTGTTACGGAACGAGTAAAGTGACTTGCCGGTAACGAGATTGAACAAGGTATTGGATACCGACGATCGAATCTCGGGCAAGTAACATACCGATAGACAAAGGGAATTGAATACGGGATTGATTAAGTCCTTGACATCGTGGTTCATCCGATGAGATCATCGTGGAACATGTGGGAGCCATCATGGGTATCCAGATCCCGCTGTTGGTTATTGACCGGAGAACGTCTCGGTCATGTCTACATGTCTCCCGAACCCGTAGGGTCTACACACTTAAGGTTCAATGACGCTAGGGTTATAAAGGAAGTTTGTATGTGGTTACCGAATGTTGTTCGGAGTCCAGGATGAGATCCCGGACGTCACGAGGAGTTCCGGAATGGTCCGGAGGTAAAGATTTATATATGGGAAGTCCTATTTTGGCCACCGGAAAATGTTCGGGATTTTTCGGTATTGTACCGGGAAGGTTCTAGAAGGTTCCGGAGTGGGGCCCACCTGCATGGGGGGACCCACATGGACGTGGGTAGTGGGGGCAAGGCCCCACACCCCTGGTCAAGGCGCACCAAGATCCCCCCTTAGAAGGAATAAGATCATATCCCGAAGGGATAAGATCAAGATCCCTAAAAAGGGGGGATAACAATCGGTGGGGAAGGAAATAATGAGATTTCTTTCCTCCCACCTTGGCCAACGCCCCAATGGACTTGGAGGGCAAGAAACCAGCCCCTCCACCCCTATATATAGTGGGGAGGCGCATGGGAGCTATACACGAAGTTCTGGCACAGCCCTACCTCTCTTCCTACTCCTCCTCTCCCATGGTGCTTGGCGAAGCCCTGCTGGATTGCCACGCTCCTCCACCACCACCACGCCGTTGTGCTGCTGTTGGATGGAGTCTTCCTCAACCTCTCCCTCTCTCCTTGCTGGATCAAGGCGGGGGAGACGTCACCGGGCTGTACGTGTGTTGAACGCGGAGGTGCCGTCCGTTCGGCACTAGGATCATCGGTGATTTGAATCACGACGAGTACGACTCCATCAACCCCGTTCACTTGAACGCTTCCGCTTAGCGATCTACAAGAGTATGTAGATGCACTCTCTTTCTACTCGTTGCTGGTCTCTCCATAGATAGATCTTGGTGACACGTAGGAAAATTTTGAATTTCTGCTACGTTCCCCAACAGTGGTATCAGAGCTAGGTCTATTGCGTAGATTCTTTGCACGAGTAGAACACAAAGTAGTTGTGGGCGTTGATGTTGTTCAATATGCTTACCGTTACTAGTCCAATCTTGTTTCGACGGTATTGTGGGATGAAGCGGCCCGGACCGACCTTACACGTACTCTTCCGTGAGACAGGTTCCACCGATTGACATGCACTTGGTGCATAAGGTGGCTAGCGGGTGCCAGTCTCTCCCACTTTAGTCGGAACGGATTCGATGAAAAGGGTCCTTATGAAGGGTAAATAGCAATTGGCATATCACGTTGTGGTCTTGCGTAGGTAAGAAACGTTCTTGCTAGAAACCCATAGCAGCCACGTAAAACATGCAACAACAATTAGAGGACGTCTAACTTGTTTTTGCAGGGTATGCTATGTGATGCGATATGGCCAAGAAGAATGTGATGAATGATATGTGATGTATGAGATTGATCATGTTCATGTAATAGGATTCATGACTTGCATGTCGATGAGTATGACAACCGGCAGGAGCCATAGGAGTTGTCTTTATTTATTGTATGACCTGCGTGTCATTGAAGAACGCCATGTAAACTACTTTACTTTATTGCTAAACGCGTTAGTCATAGAAGTAGAAGTAGTCGTTGGCGTGACAACTTCATGAAGACACGATGATGGAGATCATGATGATGGAGATCATGGTGTCGTGCCGGTGACGATGATGATCATGGAGCCCCGAAGATGAAGATCAAAAGGAGCAAAATGATATTGGCCATATCATGTCACTATTTGATTGCATGTGATGTTTATCATGTTTATGCATCTTGTTTGCTTAGGACGGCGGTAGTAAATAAGATGATCCCTTACAAAATTTCAAGAAGTGTTCTCCCCTAACTGTGCACCGTTGCTACAGTTCGTCGCTTCTAAGCACCACGTGTTGATCGGGTGTGATGGATTCTTACGTTCACATACAACGGGTGTAAGACAGTTTTACACAGCGAAAACACTTAGGGTTAACTTGACGAGCCTAGCATGTGCAGACATGGCCTCGGAACACGGAGACCGAAAGGTCGAGCATGAGTCGTATGGTAGATACGATCAACATGAAGATGTTCACCGATGATGACTAGTCCGTCTCACGTGATGATCGGACACGGCCTAGTTGACTCGGATCATGTGATCACTTAGATGACCAGAGGGATGTCTATCTAAGTGGGAGTTCATAAGATGAACTTAATTATCCTGAACATAGTCAAAAGACCTTTTGCAAATTATGTCGTAAGCTCGCGCTTTAGTTCCACTGTTTAGATATGTTCCTAGAGAAAATATAGTTGAAAGTTGATAGTAGCGATTATGCGATCAGTAGAAAGCTTATGTCCTTAATGCACCTTTCAGTGTGCTGAACCCCAACGTCGTTTGTCGATGTTGCGAACATCGGACATACACGTTTTGATAACTACGTGATAGTTCAATTAAATGGTTTAAGTAGAGGCACCAAAGACGTTTTCGAAACGTCGCGGAACATATGAGATGTTTCGAGGGCTGAAATTGGGATTTCAGGCTCGTGCCCACGTCAAGAGGTATAAGACCTCCGACGATTTTCTTAGCCTGCAAACTAAGGGAGAAAAGCTCAATCGTTGAGCTTGTGCTCAGATTGTCTGAGCACAACAATCACTTGAATCGAGTGGGAGTTGATCCTCCAGATGAGATAGTGATGTTTCCCCAAAGTCATTGCCACCAAGCTGCTAGAGCTTCGTGATTAACTATAACATATCAGGGATAGATATGATGATCCTTAAAATATTCATGATGTTTGACACCGCGAAAGTAGAAATCAAGAAGGAGCATCAATTGTTGATGGTTGGTGAAACCACTAGTTTCAAGAAGGGCAAGGGAACAAAGGGATACTTCATGAAACGGCAATTCAGCTGCTGCTCTAGTGAAGAAACCCAAGGTTGAACCCAAACCCGAGACTAAGTGCTTCTGTAATAAGGGGAACAACCACTGGAGCAGCATTACCCTAGATACTTGGTAGATGAGAAGGCTGGCAAGGTCGATAGAAGTATATTGGATATACATTATGTTAATGTGTACTTTACTAGTACTCCTAGTAGCACCAGGGTATTGGATACCGGTTCGGTTGCTAAGTGTTAGTAACTCGAAATAAAAGCTACGGAATAAACGGAGACTAGCTAAAGGTGAGCTGACGATATATGTTGGAAGTGTTTCCAAGGTTGATATGATCAAGCATCGCACGCTCCCTCTACCACCGAGACTGGTGTTTGCGTTGAGCATAGACATGATTGGATTATGTTTATCGCAATACGGTTATTCATTTAAGGAGAATAATGGTTACTCTATTTTTGAATAATACCTTCAATGGTCTTGCACCTAAAGGAATGGTTTATTGAATCTCGGTTGTAGTGATACACATTTTCATGCCAAAAGATATAAGATAGTAATGATAGTACCACTTACTTGTGGCACTGCCATGTAAGTCATAATGGTATAAAACGCATGAAGAAGCTCCATGTTGATGGATCTTTGGACTCACTCGTTTTTGAAAAGTTTGAGACATGCGAACCATGTCTATTGGTGTATATGCATGAAGAAACTCCATGCAAATGGATCGTTCGGACTCACTTGATTTTGAATCACTTGAGATATGCAAATCATACCACATGGGCAAGATGACTGAAAAGCCTCATTTTCAGTAAGATGGAACAAGATAGCAACTTGTTGGAAGTAACACATTTTGATGTGTGCAGTCGAATGAGTGCTGAGGCATGTAGTGAATATCATTATGTTCTTACTTCACAGATGATTCGAGTAAATGTTTAATATATTTACTTGATGAAACACAAGTCTGAATTATTGAATGGTTCAAGTAATTTCAGAGTGAAGTAGCAGATCATTGTGACAAGAGGATAAAATGTCTATGATATGATCATAGAGATGAATATCTGAGTTACGAGTTTTGGCACACAATTAAGACATTGTGGAAATTGTTTGGCAATTAATACCGCCTGGAACACCATAATGTGATGGTGTGTCCGAACATCATAGTTGCACCCTATTGGATATGGTGCGTACCATGATGTCTCTTATCGAATTACCACTATCGTTCATGGGTTAGGCATTAGAGACAACCACATTCACTTTAAATAGGGCACCACGTAATTCTGATGAGATGACACCGTATGAATTATGGTTTAGAGAAACCTAAGTTGTCGTTTCTTAAAAGTTTGGGGCTGCGACGCTTATATGAAAAAGTTTCAGGTTGATAAGCTCGAACCCAAAGCGGATAAAATGCATCTTCATAGGAAACCCAAAACAGTTGGGTATACCTCCTAATTCAGATCCGAAAGCAATATGGATTGTTTCTAGAATCGGGTCCTTTCTCGAGGAAAAGTTTCTCTCGAAAGAATTGAGTGGGAGGATGGTGGAGACTTGATGAGGTTATTGAACCGTCTCTTCAACTAGTGTGTGACAGGGCACAGGGAGTTGTTCCTGTGGCACCTACACCAATTGAAGTGGAAGCTTATGATATTGATCATGAAACTTCGGATCAAGTCACTCCCAAACCTCGTAGGATGACAAGGATGCGTACTACTTCAGAGTGGTACGTAATCCTGTCTTGAAGGTCATGTTGCTAGACAACAATGAACCTACGAGCTATGGAGAAGCGATGGTGGGCCCTGATTCCGATAAATGGCTTGAGGCCATAAAATCCGAGAGAGGATCCATGTATGAAAACAAAGTGTAGACTTTGGCAGAACGGCTCGATGGTCGTAAGGCTAATGAGTACAGATGGATTTCAAAAGGAAGACGGACAATGATGGTAAATGTCACCATTAAGAAAGCTCGACTTGTCGTTAAGATGTTTTCCGACAAGTTCAAGGAGTTGACTACGATGAGATTTTCTCACTCGTAGCGATGCCAAGAGTCTGTTGGAATTATATTAGCGATTACTGCATTATTTATGAAATCTTGCAGATAGGATGTCAAAACATTGTTTCCTCGATGATTTTAATGAGGAAAGGTTGTATGTGATACAACCGGAAGGTTTTGTCAATCCCGAAAGATGCTAATAAGTATGCAAAGCTCCAGCAATCCTTCTAAGGACTGGAGTGAGCATCTCGGAGTTGGAATGTATGCTTTGATGATGATCAAAATTTTTGGGCTTGTACATAGTTTATGAGAAACTTGTATTTCCAAAGAAGTGAGTGGGAGCACTATAGAATTTCTGATGAGTATATGTTGTTGACATATTGTTGATCAGAAATGACGTAGAATTTCTGGAAAGCATATAGGGTTATTTTGAAAGTGTTTTTCAATGGAAAGCCTGGATTAAGCTACTTGAACATTGAGCATCAAGATCTATAAGGATAGATCAAAAGGCTTAATAATACTTTCAAATGAGCACATACCTTGACATGATCTTGAAGGTGTTCAAGATGGACCAGTCAAAGAAGGATTTCTTGCCTGAGTTGTAAGGTACGAAGTTAAGACTTAAAGCTCGACCACGGCAGAATAGAGAGAAAGGACGAAGGTCGTCCCCTATGCTTAAGACGTAGGCTCTTCAGTATGCTATGCTGTGTACCGCACCTGAAGTGTGCCTTGCCATGAGTCAGTCAAGGGGTACAAGAGTGATCCAAGAATGGCTCACAGGACAGCGGTCAAAGTTATCCTTAGTAACTAGTGGACTAAGGAATTTTCTCGATTATGGAGGTGGTAAAAGAGTTCGTCGTAAAGGTTACGACGATGCAAGCTTGACACCTATCCGGATAGCTCTGAGTAGAGAGACCGGATACATATAATGGAGCAATAATTTAGAATAGCTCCAAGTAGAACAGTTGTTTGGAATAGCTCCAAATAGAGCGTGGTAGCTGCATCTAGGAGATGACATAGAGATTGTAAAGCACACACGGATCTGAAAGGTTCAGACCCGTTGACTAAAACCTCTCTCACAAGCAACATGATCAAACATAAAACTCATTGAGTGTTAATCACATAGTGATGTGAACTAGACTACTGACTCTAGTAAACTCTTGGGTATTAGTCACATGGCGATGTGACCTGTGAGTGTTAATCACATGGCGATGTGAACTAGATTATTGACTCTAGTGCAAGTGGGAGACTGTTGGAAATATGCCCTAGAGGCAATAATAAAAGTATTATTATTATATTTCCTTGTTCATGATAATTGTCTTTTATTCATGCTATAACTGTATTATCCGGAAATCGTAATACACGTGTGAATACATAGACCACAATATGTCCCTAGTGAGCCTCTAGTTGACTAGCTCGTTGTGATCAACAGATAGTCATTGTTTCCTGGCTATGGACATTGGATGTCGTTGATAACGGGATCACATCATTAGGAGAATGATGTGATGGACAAGACCCAATCCTAAGACTAGCACAAAAGATCGTGTAGTTCATTTGCTAGAGCTTTGCCAATGTCAAGTATCTCTTCCTTCGACCATGAGAGCGTGTAACTCCTGGATACCGTAGGAGTGCTTTGGGTGTATCAAACGTCACAACGTAACTGGGTGACTATAAAGGTGCACTACAGGTATCTCCGAAAGTATCTATTGTTTTATGCGGATCGAGACTGGGATTTGTCACTCCGTGTAAATGGAGAGGTATCTCTGGGCCCACTCGGTAGGACATCATCATATGCGCAATGTGACCAAGGAGTTGATCACGGGATGATGTGTTACGGAATGAGTAAAGTGACTTGCCGGTAACGAGATTGAACAAGGTATTGGATACCGACGATCGAATCTCGGGCAAGTAACATACCGATAGACAAAGGGAATTGAATACGAGATTGATTAAGTCCTTGACATCGTGGTTCATCCAATGAGATCATCATGGAACATGTGGGAGCCATCATGGGTATCCAGATCCCGCTGTTGGTTATTGACCGGAGAACGTCTCGGTCATGTCTACATGTCTCCCGAACCCGTAGGGTCTACACACTTAAGGTTCGATGCCGCTAGGGTTATAAAGGAAGTTTGTATGTGGTTACCGAATGTTGTTCGGAGTCCCGGATGAGATCCCGGACGTCACGAGGAGTTCCGGAATGGTCCGGAGGTAAAGATTTATATATGGGAAGTCCTATTTTGGCCACCAGAAAATGTTCGGGATTTTTCGGTATTGTACCGGGAAGGTTCTAGAAGATTCCGGAGTGGGGCCCACCTGCATGGGAGGACCCACATGGACGTGGGTAGTGGGGGCAAGGCCCCACACCCCTGGTCAAGGCGCACCAAGATCCCCCCTTAGAAGGAATAAGATCATATCCCGAAGGGATAAGATCAAGATCCCTAAAAAGGGGGGATAACAATCGGTGGGGAAGGAAATAATGAGATTTCTTTCCTCCCACCTTGGCCAACGCCCCAATGGACTTGGAGGGCAAGAAACCAGCCCCTCCACCCCTATATATAGTGGGGAGGCGCATGGGAGCTATACACGAAGTTCTGGCACAGCCCTACCTCTCTTCCTACTCCTCCTCTCCCATGGTGCTTGGAGAAGCCCTGCTGGATTGCCACGCTCCTCCACCACCACCACGCCGTTGTGCTGCTGTTGGATGGAGTCTTCCTCAACCTCTCCCTCTCTCCTTGCTGGATCAAGGCGTGGGAGACGTCACCGGGCTGTACGTGTGTTGAACGCGGAGGTGCCGTCCGTTCGGCACTAGGATCATCGGTGATTGGAATCACGACGAGTACGACTCCATCAACCCCGTTCACTTGAACGCTTCCGCTTAGCGATCTACAAGAGTATGTAGATGCACTCTCTTTCTACTCGTTGCTGGTCTCTCCATAGATAGATCTTGGTGACACGTAGGAAAATTTTGAATTTCTGCTACGTTCCCCAACAACACAATAGTAGAAGCCAAATAATTGACTCGTCGTACAAACTCAGGGTATCACGCATAAGTCACACACATAAATAAATGTTGCAATAATGAATACCGCAGCGACGTCTAAAATGAAAATGGTAACTGGACGGGGTCCCTACAAAACGTCTCTGGTACTGGGATACACTCCTCTTCTATCGGGGGAAGTGGATTGACCAGTCGATGCATGTGTCTCTCCTGGTCGGGCCTTAGTGCTCTGCCGATGGCGATCTGAGGATTTAAATCTGCGAGGCTTTGGAGATAACCCATCACACGTTGGGTTAAACGCTCTTGAGCGATGACGTACTGGACAAGGTTGGCCAGGACTAGGTCTCTCTCAATTCGTCCACCGGGAAAAGATGTCACTCCTCCAGGTGCTGCACGGCTCGGGAAGTAATAATACCCTCGTTCACTGGCATAGGGTACTGCGGATCGAAGGCGAGCAAGCGCTTCGTATGCAACGACTTCTATGGCCATATGTGGGGTTGGCGTAGATTTCCCCATGAAGGAGACCTCCGTTGGATCTTGGTTTGAGTTTACGGGAGGGATGTGTACTGCTGCCCAATATCTCGAGGTGGAAGGGGTGATTCTCGATTTGAACAACTCATACTGGGGTGGCTGGGTAGCGCCCATGGTACTGCAGGTAAAATCCCACAATATCTTGACAAAACTACCCTGGGTTGCATCTGGTGTTCTCAGGTAAATGCTGGGGGTCGACATGGCAAGAAATGGTTGTGAGGGTGGTGCACAAGGTGAGAGGTGCTTGGCAAGGTCACGCGGTGGCCTTTTTATAGCACCGGAGCTGGGTCTTTTTTTACCGTGGTGAATGGTAAAGAAAAATTTTCAGCTCTGTTCCAAGGGTCGGGGTCAAGCCACAGATTCACACATTTCACTATAGTGATGTGTTACTGTGGGGGTTGTCGGGGAGGTTTTTGGTAACTGTGTCTGGGATAGAAATCTTATACTGCATACTGGCGTATCCAGGGAAGGCTACTATCAAAACAGGGGCACGACAACAGGCGACATTTAATTACAAGGCCACACGATTACAAAGCGAGGGTACACTGGGACTCGATACGACTCGGGTGACTTAGTCTACCTCGTTTACATCCAAGCGGGCGTGCCTTGTGGATGTTGAGGCTTCTCAACGGGTCTCGTCGTCGGAATTAGCTGGAGTGGGTTGAGGGGCTGCAGGCTCGGGGTAGCGATGAGGACCATCTCGGGGATTGTTGGCCACAACCCCGTTGGAGTGTGCTCCCAATATGCGACAAAGCACTTCTGGGGTTATCGCAACACCTTGGCCGATGGCTGGGGCAGATCTCAGGGACTCGATCGGGTGTCCAAACAGCACGACTGGGTTGTCGGCGTTGGGCTCGTTCTCTTCTCTCACCGGGGCTCGACGAACCAGCTCTCCACGAGCTGCGATTAGATCAATAGTGATTTGATCGCACAGTTCCTCTAGTGCACTTACATAGCGCACTAGGTGCAACAATGCAGGATCTGTCTCGTGATCTCCGTTGGCAACTTGGGGTGGTCTACCATACCCTTCACGTCTGGGGTAGTAGTGGAACGAGCGACAGTTAACTCTGGACGACAAGTGCCGGAGATGAACTATAGCTTCTCGAGCAGCTAGGTGGATGGCTTGAGGCTCAAAGGAAGTTGTCCTTCCGGTGAACCTGTAGGGGCGCTCGGGCTCTAGACCCCTACCGTAGATGTGTACAGTGGCCCAGAATTGACGGCTCTCACCGCTCATGGGTCCTTGGTACACAACATATTCTGGGGGCTCTTCTAACGCATAGGCACGACGGGTGAGGTTTGCGAGTATGGTCACAAAGCCTCCAAGGTTGGTTGCCGTGGTCTCATTGTGCACGACAGGGCTAGGCATTGTAGCTTGGTTTGGGGTAGAGGCTGTGTTGTGCAGTGTTGGGGCTAGCGTGCCCCTCTTTATAGGAAAAGGGGACGGAGTCTTCCTTCGCACGTTTGCGAGAAAGGACTATTTAGGATTCGATCACTGGCGCATGAGCGACAGGTTAGGTTGATAGGTTGGGCACCGACTGCCCAAAGGTGTTGGGTTACTGTGTGGCTATCTTGTACGAGAAGCTTGGCTGGGGTTTGGTTATGGTTTGGTGGGTTGGTTTGCCTAAGTTTATAGACCCGGCTAAGATAGGATTAGCCAATGGTCAGCCTGACTCTGATACCAAGTCTGTCATGACCGGTTTTTCCGGACATTGATTTCCAGAAAATGGCCGTCGTGCTCACCAGCCCTAGGATTACTGTTAGCCGATGAGGCACCAACTTGATACAGAAATTCCAAGCAAAAATACAAAATATGTAGTACAAGACCATTGTGGCCTATGAGTACGTCAAATGGTTTCTGGTGGTCGATGGCGGAAGCAGTTTGTGAGTCATCAGTGTCTATGGTACTCCATTTCCCATAGGAACAGCTGACCAGGTTAACTCCTATCTTCGTGAGGCTGCTATCACCGTTGCTTAGGTCCCGAGGCTGTCATCGCCACGCTCCTCTCCAAGCAAGCAATCTGGCCAAGACAATAGCCAGGGACAAGCCAGTGAGTACTTTGAATGTACTCGCAAACATTAAGAACACAGGTATAATATAATTGATAATCATGCACTGAAAAATTCCATGATCACATCGTCAGTCATAAATAAAACATCTTTTATGCATGCAAGCAGGTTATTTTCATGCAACATGAATAAGCAGTAATAGAGTGGGAATAAAATGCCGCAGTTGGGCGTCTGAGCGACACCACATAAAGGGCTTTAAAAGAAATGCCACAGTCGGGCGTCTGAGCGACACCACATAAAGGGCTTTAAAAGAAATGCCATAGTCGGGCGTCTGAGCGACACCACATAAAGGGCTTTAAAAGAAATGCCACAGTCGGGCGTCTGAGCGACACCACATAAAGGGCTTCAAAAGAAATGCCACAGTCGGGCGTCTGAGCGACACCACATAAAGGGCTTATAAGAGAAATGCCAGAGTCGGGCGTCTCAGTGACACCACGTAAAGGGCTTATAAAATAAATAATCACAATGAATATCCAGGAGGTAGAACCGTCCCAGGGATACTCGATAATACAGATAATGCAATGGTTAGTCCATCACAAAATAATAATCATGGTCCTCACAAGTAACTAGTCGGTATCCAAGTTTGGTTTAACAATATCTCCTCCGAAGACCGACACTAAGACCAACACTTGACCCATCCTAGACTGTAATCCTTAACCATGGACACGGCTATTCGAATAGGTTTTAATCTCTGCAGAGGGTGTACTCTTTACCCACGAGTAACGGATTCCTTTAGTCCATCAGGACTAATCCCGTCTACGGCCTTTTTGTTGAAAACACGCCTAACTTGCACACACCAGCTTAACTCACCGGTGTCTGGAATCACCCACGACACCTGTCAAGCAAACTCTAAGTGGGGAGGCTACAACCTCGCGTAGCATGGGATCAAATTTATATCGCGCGCTCTAAGGGGTGGCGTCCCCTCTCGGTCCCAACCGGAAACACCCATGCCCCCGGACCAGGTGGCCTGCCTACCGGCTACAACCGGTGTCTTCCACCATGGCCTCTCTGTACGGTGTGTGCTTGAAAGGGGTTGACGACTTACTGAACCGTACCCTACCTACGACAGGGACAAGTGGTAGTACAAAACAAGTATGGGGGTTACTGGAACAAGACTCGATCTACGGTCGACTCAGGAGGTTTATAAATTCCTTGCATGACATGTATAACAAAATATATTTCAACCAACAAAATCACCACTCAATATACCTTACCATGCCATACCGGACATAACCGTCCCGACGGGGACCGGCGACAAGCTCACTCCTACCCAAGGCAGAGGCTTTCCCGGATTCCTTTCTGGCATGCATGCAAGGCACATGAGGATGATTGCCATCACAAGTATATTCATTTCCAACCGCAAGGAAATCACTAATATGCATCCATGCAAATGACCATATCACATGAAATAACAAGTTCTCCGAAATAAGGTGGTGTTATAAACGTGTCAACTAACACACCAAAAATATTATTCCAGGGTTCAGAATGCTTGCCTTAAAGGTGTGGAGAGGTGGGGTGTTCTCCAAAACTTTTGAAAGTTTTGTTCCTTTCTCCAAAAATCCTATTTTCAAAAATATGCAAATAACACATATTTCAAAAACAGTACAAAAACGTTGTTTGGAAAATTTTCAAATAAATCTTAAAATAAACTAGACAGAATTTGAGAGATGTACGAAAAAGAATCAATTCATTTGGAGTTATATTCAAAGAGTTATAGATAGTCAAAGTTCTGGTCAAATCTGTTATTTAAATAAAACAGAAAAGAAAACGCTTCGAACGGGATTACGCTTTCGCACAGAGAAGACGTACTTGAGCCTTTACGCCTCCACTTATCCAGCGTGGCTGGCGCGTGAGTCACTGACAGTGGGCCCGGGGGACCCACTGGTCAGGTTTGACTAGTTGACTTCCCTCCTCTTCCTTTGCCCCGAGAGGAGGCGGAACTCTGGCGATGCTCGCCGGCGAACGGCGGCACCGTTCGGGAAACGGAGGTCACCTGTGGGCTCAGGGGATCGAGGCGGCCACTCTGGTAGTCGTTATGGTCTCGGGGGTGGACGGAGCTGCCGGCGGCGAGCTTCGCGGCGGACGGAGGCCGTCGGGCAAGGTGATTTTTCTCCCGCGGTGAGCCCTGATCAAAATCGAGCAGGGGAACTGGTTCACGGGAGTAAGAGGAAGCTCTTGGTGAAGAGAACGGAGAGGGGGAGGCCCTGGTGGCGTTGGAAGGGCTGGGGCAATGGCGGCGGCTGCGGTTGCCGGAGATGAGGAAGGAGGCCTCCCCGGGTCGAATGCGAGCTAGGGGAGTGCCATTGGGGAGGCCTGAGGTTGCCTGCGTGCTCGGGGGAGCTCGGGGACCTCCTTTTATAGCGCGACGAGGTCGGTTCCGCGGCGGTGGATGAGGATGCCGGCGAACCGCCTCTCTGTAGCTTGCAGGACGACGTGGAGGCGACGAGAACTAGCCGACGAGCGAGGAGATAAGCTCGTGCGGCTCCCAGGGGCAGGTGGCGAGGCGGGGTGGCTTGGGCGGCGCTGCCCATGGCGGTGGCGGATGCGGCCGCGGGCATGCCGCCAAGCGGCTCTGACGGCGGTGCTGCAGGGCACCAGGGCCTGCTTGGCGTGACGTGGTGAGAAGGATAGCGAGTGGCGTGGCTCTGCAGAGCGGGCAGAGCGGGCCAAAACCAGGGGGGCCAACGTGTCGTCTCGGGCGCGGTTCGTGCAATACGCGCGCTCTGGGCGCGTCCAGTGCACGCACGGAAGGTGTTCGATACAATTCCGTGGCATGCTACAGGTCACAGGTGAGGTTGGCAAGCAACAGGACTAGGCTAGGTTTAGTAAGGGTAACAAGGGACAAGGTGGTTTGGTCAGGTGGTCAAGTTCATAATGCAAGCAACCATTCATGTCAAATCTGATGATGCACTCCAGGTGTTTGACAAAATGCCACAGGCAACTAGGCATTTCTTGGAGGGGCCAAATCTTCCAGATCAGTGTCGGTCTCTTTGGGTGCACAAGAGGGTGGTGAGGTTATTTGGTGGAAAGCACAAATTTGTTAGTGCAAGTTTTGCAAATGGACAGGAAATAAATGACATTATTTCATGAACCAAAAATATTCAAATGGGTGCATGCTCCTGGACTTAGGGGTTTGGTAGGGCTGTCTACAAGTAGGAGAAGGCACAAGGTTACTGGAGCAAAAATAAATAGGGTTGCAGTAGAAATCACAAGGCTGGACCAGAATGGAAAAGAGGTTGATTCACTCAAAGTTTTCACATAACAACACTAGGTTTTTTCATAATGTTGAATCATATGCTACTACCAACATCCCATAATTTTGGTGGAGACCAGAAAGAAATATTTAAATGGGTTGTAGTGCAAAATTGCACTCTGGACCAGAGAAGAAAAATTGATGCAGAGCTCAACATATTACATGAATAAAAGATATTTTTGTATAAAAGTGATTTAAAAACATCACATGACATCTCCAAATTTTGGTTAGAATTTTAGGTGAATTTATCAAATGGTTGTAGTTCAATTTTGGCCATATAACCTTGGAAAACCATTTTTCAAGAAAATAAAGATCAAGTAAAATTAATTAGGTAATTAGTTATACTGATAAAAGAAAAGTTTTTCTTGAGAGGTTAAACAAGTCCAATAACATATTTGAAAGGTTTTCCCTTTAGGGAACAACTCAATGATAATAAGAAAGGAAATGTTTCAAAAAAAATTCAAAAGGGAGTCCAAAAAAATCAAAGTTTTAATTCCTGGCAAAAATTTTAATTTATTAAAACAAGGCCAAAATTTTGGGATGTCACATATGCCCCTATCTTTCTCTGTGTCCGATTAAAACTCCATACCCATAAGTATTGCGTGAGTGTCAGCAATTGTGACAGACTATATGATAGTTGAGTATGTGGACTTGCTGAAAAGCTCTTATATGTTGACTCTTTCCCATGTTATGATAAATTGCAATTGCTCCAATGACTGATATTATAGTTTGTTAGTTGTCAATGAAGTTTATGATTCATACTGGAAATTGTGATTGGATTATTACTCTAGCATAAGAGATTATATGACAAGAATTATATAAGTTGCTGTTCTAGGAATGATCATGATGCCCTCATGATCGTATTTTATTTTATCGACACCTCTATCTCTAAACATGTGGACATATGCTACCTCTTTTAGCACTGCGTTGGTTTTCCCCGAAGAGGAAGGGATGATGCAGCAAAGTAGCGTAAGTATTTCCCTCAGTTTTTGAGAACCAATGTATCAATCCAGTAGGAGGCTATGCGCGAGTCCCTCGCACCTGCACAAAACAAATAGATCCTCGCAACCTACGCAAATAGAGGTTGTCAATCCCTATAGGGCCACTTACGAGAGTGAGATCTGATAGATATGATAAGATAATTTTTTGGTATTTTTATGATAAAGATGCAAAGTAAAATAAAGGCAAAGTAAATAGCAAAGTAAACAACTAAGTAGTAGGAGATTGATATGATAAATATAGACCCGGGGGCCATAGGTTTCACTAGTGGCTTCTCTCGAGAGCATAAGTATTCTACGGTGGGTGAACAAATTATTGTTGAGCAATTGACAGAATTGAGCATAGTTATGAGAATATCTAGGTATGATCATGTATATAGGCATCACGTCCGAGACAAGTAGACCGACTCCTTCCTGCATCTACTACTATTACTCCACTCATCGACCGCTTCCAGCATGCATCTAGAGTATTAAGTTAAAAACAGAGTAACGCCTTAAGCAAGATGACATGATGTAGAGGTATAGACTCATGCAATATGAAGAAACCCCATCTTGTTATCCTCGATGGCAACAATACAATACATGCCTTGCTGCCCTTACTGTCACCGGGAAAGGACACCGCAAGATTGAACCCAAAGCTAAGCACTTCTCCCATTGCAAGAAAGATCAATCTAGTAGGCCAAACCAAACTGATAATTCGAATAGACTTGCAAAGATAACCAATCATACATAAAAGAATTCAGAGAAGATTCAAATATTATTCATAGATAGACTTGATCATAAACCCACAATTCATCGGTCTCAACAAACACACCGCAAAAAGAAGATTACATCGAATAGATCTCCACAAGAGAGGGGGAGAACATTGTATTGAGATCCAAAAAGAGAGAAGAAGCCATCTAGCTACTAACTATGGACCGGTAGGTCTGAGGTAAACTACTCACACTTCATCGGAGGGGCTATGGTGTTGATGAAGAAGCCCTCCGTGATCGATGCCCCCTCCGACGAAGCTCCGAAACAGGCCCCAAGATGGGATCTCATGGATACAGAAAGTTACGGCGGTGGAATTAGGGTTTTGGCTTCGTTTTTGATCATTTGGGGCTACGTGGGTATATATAGGAGGAAGAAGTACGTCGGTGGAGCAATAGGGGGCCCATGAGGGTGGAGGGCAC
>NC_057797.1:53767487-53835177 GCF_018294505.1 Triticum aestivum | reverse complement strand
AAGTCTCCTGAGTTGTATTCGATGAGAAAATCACGTTCCCGAAGGTTTCATTCCGTTTGGACTCCGTTTGATATTCCTTTTCTTCAAAACCCTAAAACAGGCAAAAAACAACAATTCTGGGCTGGGCCTCCGGTTAATAGGTTAGTCCCAAAAATAATATAAAAGTGGATAATAAAGCCCAATAATGTCCAAAACAGTAGATAATATAGCATGGAGGAATCAAAAATTATAGATACGTTGGAGACGTATCAAGCATCCCCAAGCTTAATTCCTGCTCGTCCTCGAGTAGGTAAATGATAAAAACAGAATTTTTGATGCGGAGTGCTACTTGGCATAATTTTAATGTAATTCTTCTTAATTGTGGTATGAATATTCAGATCCAAAAGATTCAAGACAAAAGTTCATATTGACATAAAAATGATAATACTTCAAGTATACTAACTAAGCAATTATGTCTTCTCAAAATAACATGGCCAAAGAAAGTTCATCCCTACAAAATCATATGGTTTAGTCATGTTTCATTTTCGTCACACAAGAATGCTATCATCGTGCACAACCCCGATGACAAGCCAAGCAATTGTTTCATACTTTAGTAATCTCAAACCTATAAACTTTCACGCAATATATGAGCGCGAGCCATGGACATAGCACTATAGGTGGAATAGAATATAATGAGGGGGGTTATGTGGAGAAGACAAAAAAAGGAGGAGGTCTCACATCAATGAGGCTAATCAATGGGCTATGGAGATGCCCACCGATTGATGTTAATGCAAGGAGTAGGGATTGCCATGCAACGGATGCACTAGAGCTATAAATGTATGAAAGCTCAACAAAAGAAACTAGTGGGTGTGCATCCAACTTGCTTGCTCACGAAGACCTATGGCACTTGAGGAGGCCCATTGTTGGAATATACAAGCCAAGTTCTATAATGAAAAATTCCCACTAGTATATGAAAGTGATAACATGAGAGACTCTCTACTATGAAGATCATGGTGCTACTTTGAAGCACAAGTGTGGCAAAGGATAGTAACATTGTCCCTTCTCTCTTTTTCTCTCATTTTTTTCTTTTTCTCCCTTTTTGGGCCTTTTCTCTTTTTTATGTCATTTTTTATATTCCTCACTTGGGACAATGCTCTAGAAAATGATGATCATCACACTTTTATTTATTTACAACTCAATGATTACAACTCGATACTAGAACAAAGATGACTCTATATGAATGCCTCCGGCGGTGTACCGGGATATGCAATGGACCAAGAGTGACATGTATGAAAGAATTATGAACGGTGGCTTTGCCACAAATACTATGTCAACTACATGACCATGCTAAGCAATATGACAATGATGAATGTGTCATGATGAACGGAATGATGGAAAGTTGCATGGCAATATATCTCGGAATGGCCATGGAAATGCCATAATAGGTAGGTATGGTGGTTGTTTTGAGGAAGATATAAGGAGGTTTATGTGTGAAAGAGTGTATCATATCACGGGGTTTGGATGCACCGGCGAAGTTTGCGCCAACTCTCAATGTGAGAAAGGGCAATGCACGGTACCGAAGAGGCTAGCAAGGATGGAAGGGTGAGAGTGCGTATAATCCATGGACTCAACATTAGTCATAAAGAACTCACATACTTATTGCAAAAATCTACAAGTCATCAAAAACCTCGGTACTACGCGCATGCTCCTAGGGGGATAGATTGGTAGGAAAGACCATCGCTCGTCCCCGACCGCCACTCATAAGGAAGACAATCAAATAACACCTCATGTTTCAAATTTGTTGCATAACGTTTACCATACATGCATGCTACGGGACTTGCAAACCTCAACACAAGTATTTCTCAATTTGACAACTACTCAACTAGCACGACTTTGATATTATTACCTCCATGTCTCAAAACAATCATCAAGCATCAAACTTCTATTAGTATTCAACACACTCATAAGAAAGTTTTATTATTAATCTTGCATACCAAGCATATTAGGATTTTAAGCAAATTACCATGCTATTAAGACTCTCAAAATAATCTAAGTGAAGCATGAGAGATCAATAGTTTCTATAAAACAAATCCACCACCGCGCTCTAAAAGATATAAGTGAAGCACTAGAGCAAAATTATATAACTCAAAAGATATAAGCGAAGCACATAGAGTATTCTAACAAATTCCAAATCATGTATGGCTCTCTAAAAAGGTGTGTACAGCAAAGATGATTGTGGTAAACTAACAAGCAAAGACTCAAATAATACAAGACGCTCCAAGCAAAACACATATCATGTGGCGAATAAAAATATAGCTCCAAGTAAAGTTACCGATAGAAGTAGACGAAAGAGGGGATGCCTTCCGGGGCATCCCCAAGATTTGGCTTTTAGGTGTCCTTAGATTTTCTTGGGGGTGCCATGGGCATCCCCAAGCTTAGGATCTTGCAACTCCTTGTTCCATAATCCATCAAATCTTTACCCAAAACTTGAAAACTTCACAACACAAAACTTAAAGTAGAAAATCTCGTGAGCTCCGTTAGCGAAAGAAAACAAAAGACCACTTCAAGGTACTGTAATGAACCCATTCTTTATTTATATGGGTGTTATACCTACTGTATTCCAACTTCTATATGGTTTATAAACTATTTTACTATCCATAGATTCATCAAAATAAGCAAACAATACACGAAAAACAGAATCTGTCAAAAACAGAACAATCTGTAGTAATCTGTAGCTAGCGCAAGATATGGAACCCCAAAAATTCTAAAATAAATTGCTGGACGTGATGAATTTATATATTAATCATATGCAAAAATAATTAACTAAATAGCATTTTCCAAATAAAAATGACAGCAGTTCTCGTGAGCGCTAAAGTTTCTGTTTTTTAAAGCAAGTTCAACAAGACTTTCCCCAAGTCTTCCCAACAGTTCTACTTGGCACAAACACTAATTAAACACAAAAAAACAACCAAAACAGAGGCTAGATAATTTATTTATTACTAAACAGGAGCAAAAAGCAAGGAATAAAAATAAAATTGGGTTGCCTCCCAACAAGCGCTATCGTTTAACGCCCCTAGCTAGGCATAACAAGCAAGAATAGATCTAGGTATTGCCATATTTGGTAGGCAATCCATAAGTGGCTCTCATAATAGATTCATAAGGTAATTTAATTTTCTTTCTAGGAAAGTGTTCCATGCCTTTCCTTAATGGAAATTGAAATCTAATATTTCCTTCCTTCATATCAATAATTGCACCAATCGTTCTAAGGAAAGGTCTACCAAGAATAATGGGGCATGAAGGATTGCAATCTATGTCAAGAACGATAAAATCTACGGGCACATAATTCCTATTTGCAACAATAAGAACATCATTAATTCTTCCCATAGGTTTCTTAATAGTGGAATCCGCAAGGTGCAAGTTTAGAGAGCAATCATCAAAATCACGAAAACCTAACAAATCACACAAAGTCTTTGGAATCGTGGAAACACTAGCACCCAAATCACACAAAGCATAGCATTCATGATCTTTAATTTTAATTTTAATAGTTGGTTCCCACTCATCATAAAGTTTTCTAGGGATAGAAACTTCCAATTCAAGTTTTTCTTCATAAGATTGCATCAAGGCATCAATGATATGTTTAGTAAACGCTTTATTTTGACTATAAGCGTGAGGAGAATTTAGCACGGATTGCAAAAAGGAAATACCATCAATCAAAGAGCAATTTTCATAGTTAAATTCCTTGAAATCCATAATAGTGGGTTTAGCAACATCTAGGGTTTTAATTTCTTCAATCCCACTTTTATCAAATTTAGCATCAAGATCAAAAGATTCAGAATTCTTGGAACGCCTTCTAGATAAAGGTGGATCATATTCAGTCCGATCATTATCAAGATTTATATTGCAAAAAAAAGATTTAATAGGGGACACATCAATAACTTTTAGATCTTCATCATTATTTTCATAGCAACTCGGTTTAGTGGCCATCTTATTAACTAGGGTAGCCTGCTTATCCGAAATTTCAGCAGTTAATTTCTCAAGATGAGCAAGTTGGGATCTTAAACCATCGAATTCTTTAGACATATCATCGAGCTCTTTATTCATAAAACTCATAAAACTTTTCTGTTCTTTAAGCTCGTTTCTGAAGAAATTATTATGTTCAAATTGCAAAACCATGAAACTCCTAACATTATTTTCAATTTCTTCTAACCTTTTAAGGTGAATGTCACCAAATTTAGGTAGAGCCATCATGACAAGCAAGCAAACTAACACACAAGCAAACAAAAAGCAAGCGGGTAAAAAGAGGCAAATAGAGGGAGGATAGAGAGAGAGAGGGCAAATAAAACGGCAAGGGTGAAGTGGGGGAGAGGAAAACGAGAGGCAAATGGCAAATAATGTAATGCGGGAGATAAGGGTATGTGATGGGTACTTGGTATGTTGACTTTTGCGTAGACCTCCCCGGCAACGATGCCAGAAATCCTTCTTGCTACCTCTTTTAGCACTACGTTGGTTTTCCCCGAAGAGGAAGGGATGATGTAGCAAAGTAGCATAAGTATTTCCCTCAGTTTTTGAGAACCAAGGTATCAATCCAGTAGGAGGCTACGCGTGAGTCCCTCGCACATGCACAAAACAAATAAATCCTCGCAACCAACGCAAATAGGGGTTGTCAATCGCTATAGGGCCACTTACGAGAGTGAGATCTGATAGATATGATAAGATAATATTTTTGGTATTTTTATGATAAAGATGCAAATTAAAATAATGGCAAAGTAAATAGCAAAGTAAATAACTAAGTAGTAGGAGATTGATATGATAAAGATAGACCCGGGGGCCATAGGTTTCACTAGTGGCTTCTCTCGAGAGCATAAGTATTCTACGGTGGGTGAACAAATTATTGTTGAGCAATTGGCAGAATTGAGCATAGTTATGAGAATATCTAGGTATGATCATGTATATAGGCATCACATCCGAGACAAGTAGACCGACTCCTGCCTGCATCTACTACTATTACTCCACTCATTGACCGCTATGCAGCATGCATCTAGAGTATTAAGTTAAAAACAGAGTAACGCCTTAAGCAAGATGACATGATGTAGAGGGATAGACTCATGCAATATGAAGAAAACCCCATCTTGTTATCCTCGATGGCAACAATACAATATGTGCCTTGCTGCCCTTACTGTCATCAAGAAAGGACACCGCAAGATTGAACCCAAAGCTAAGCACTTCTCCCATTGCAAGAAAGATCAATCTAGTAGGCCAAACCAAACTGATAATTCGAAGAGACTTGCAAAGATAACCAATCATACATAAAAGAATTCAAAGAAGATTCAAATATTATTCATAGATAGACTTGATCATAAACCCACAATTCATCGGTCTCAATAAACACACCGCAAAAAGAAGATTACATCGAATAGATCTCCACAAGAGAGGGGGAGAACATTGTATTGAGATCCAAAAAGAGATAAGAAGCCATCTAGATACTAACTATGGACCCGTAGGTCTGAGGTAAACTACTCACACTTCATCGGAGGGGCTATGTGTTGATGAAGAAGCCCTCCGTGATCGATGCCCCCTCTGGCGGAGCTCCGGAATAGGCCCCAAGATGGGATCTCGTGGATACCGAAAGTTACGGCGGTGGAATTAGGGTTTTGGCTCTGTTTCTGATTGTTTGGGGGTACGTGGGTATATATAGGAGGAAGAAGTACGTCGGTGGAGCAACAGGGGGCCCACGCGGGTGGAGGGCGCGCCTGGGAGGGGGGGGGGGTAGGCGCGCCCCTACCTCATGGCCTCCTGTTACGTGTCTTGACGTAGGGTCCAAGTCTCCTGAGTTGTATTCAATGAGAAAATCACGTCCCCGAAGGTTTCATTCCATTTGATATTCCTTTTCTTTGAAACCCTAAAACAGGCAAAAAACATCAATTCTGGGCTCGGTCTCCGGTTAATAGGTTAGTCCCAAAAATAATATAAAAGTGGATAATAAAGCCCAATAATGTCCAAAACAGTAGATAATATAGCATGGAGCAATCAAAAATTATAGATACGTTGGAGACGTATCAACATATTTTTCGATTTCGGCTTTTCGCTTGAGGACAAGCGAGGTCTAAGCTTGGGGGAGTTGATATGTCCATTTTGCATCATGCTTTTATATCGATATTGATTGCATTATGGGCTGTTATTACACACTATGTCACAATACTTATGCCTATTCTCTCTTATTTTACAAGGTTTACATAAAGAGGGATAATGCCGGCAGCTAGGATTCTGGGCTAGAAAAGGAGCAAATATTAGAGACCTATTCTGCACAGCACCAAAATTCCTGAAACTTCACGGAAGACGTTTTCAGAATATATAAAAAATACTCGGCGAAAGAAGTTCACCAAGGGGGCCACACCCTGCCCACGAGGGTGGGGGGCGCGCCCTACCTCCCTGGGTGCGCCCCCTACCTCGTGGGCCCCCTGGTGGCCCTCCGATGGCCATCTTATACTATATGAAGTCTTTCGATGGAAAAAGAATAAGAAGCCATCTTCTCGGACGAAACTCCGCCGCCACGAGGCGGAACCTTGGCGGAACCAATCTAGGGCTCTGGCGGAGCTGTTCTGCCAGGGAAACTTCCCTCCCGGAGGGGGAAATCATCACCATCGTCATCACCAACGCTCCTCTCATCAAGAGAGGGCAATCTCCATCAACATCTTCATCAGCACCATCTCCTCTCAAAACCCTAGTTCATCTCTTGTATCCAATTCTTGTCTCCAAGTCCGGGATTGGTGCTAGTAGGTTGCTAGTAGTGTTAATTACTCCTTGTAGTTGATGCTAGTTGGTTTAATTGGTGGAAGATCATATGTTCAGATCCTATATGCATATTAATACCCCTCTGATTATGAACATGTTTATGCTTTGTAGTAGTTACGTTTGTTCCTGAGGACATGGGAGAAGTCTTGCTATTAGTAGTCATGTGAATTTGGTATTCGTTCGATATTTTGATGAGATGTATGTTGTCTCTCCTCTAGTGGTGTTATGTGAACGTCGACTACATGAAACTTCAGCATTGTTTGGGCCTAGAGGAAGGCATTGGGAAGTAATAAGTAGATGATGGGTTGATAGAGTGACAGAAGCTTAAACCCTAGTTTATGCGTTGCTTCGTAAGGGGCTGGTTTGGATCCATATGTTTCATGCTATGGTTAGGTTTACCTTAATACTTTTGTTGTAGTTGCGGATGCTTGGAATAGAGGTTAATCATAAGTGGGATGCTTGTCCAAGTAAGGAGAGTACCCAAGCACCGGTCCACCCACATATCAGATTATCAAAGTACCGAACGCGAATCATATTAGCGTGATGAAAACTAGCTTGACGATATTCCCATGTGTCCTCGGGAGCGCTTTTATCTATATAAGAGTTTGTCCAGGCTTGTCCTTTGCTACAAAAGGATTGGGCCACCTTGCTGCACTTTATTTACTTTTGCTACTTGTTGCTCGTTACGAATTATCCTATCACAAAACTATCTGTTACCACTTATTTCAGTACTTGCAGAGAATACCTTGCTGGAAACCGCTTATCATTTCCTTCTGCTCCTCGTTGGGTTCGACACTCTTACTTATCGAAAGGACTACGATAGATCCCCTATACTTGTGGGTCATCAACATCTCATCAAAATATCGAATGAATACCAAATTCACATGACTACTTATTGAAAGACTTCTCCCATGTCCTCAGGAACAAACGTAACTACTCACAAATCATATTCATGTTCATAATCAGAGGGGTATTAATATGCATAAAGGATCTGAACATATGATCTTCCACAGAATAAACCAACTAGCATCAACTACAGGGTGTAATCAACACTACTAGCAACCCACAGGTACCAATCTGAGGTTTTGAGACAAAGATTGGATACAAGAGATGAACTAGGGTTTGAGATGAGATGGTGCTGGTGAAGGTGTTGATGGAGGTTGACCCCCTCCTGATGAGAGGATCGATGGTGATGATTTCTCCCTCCCGGAGGGAAGTTTCCCCGGCAGAACAGCTCCACCGGAGCCCTAGATTGGTTCCGGCAAGGTTCCGCCTCGTGGCGGCGGAGTTTCGTCCCATAAGCTTGCTTATGATATTTTTTCCTCGACGAAAGACCTCATATAGCAGAATATGGGCATCAGAGGGCTGCCAGGGGGCCCACGAGGCAGGGGGCGCGCCCAGGGGCGTAGGGCGCGCCCCCCATCCTCGTGGATGGTGGGTGGCCCCACTCTGGTACTTCTTTCGCCCAATATTTTTTATATATTCTGAAACTTGCTCCCGTGAAGTTTCAGGACTTTTGGAGTTGTGCAGAATAGGTCTCTAATATTTGCTCCTTTTCCAGCCCAGAATTCCAGCTGCTGGCATTCTCCCTCTTCATGTAAACCTTGTAAAATAAGAGAGAATAGGCATAAGTATTGTGACATAATGTGTAATAACATCCCATAATGCAAGAAATATTGATAAAAAAGCATGTTGCAAAATGGACGTATCAACTCCCCCAAGCTTAGACCTCGCTTGTCCTCAAGCGAAAGCCGATATCGATAAATATGTCCACATGTTTAGAGATAGAGGTGTCGATAAAAATAAAATACGGATATGAGGGCATCATGATCATTCTTAGAACAACAACATATACATATAATGTCATATGATCTCTTATGCTAAAGTAACAATTCAATCACAATTTCAAGTATGAATCAGAAACTTTACTGAGAACCAACAAACTGTAATGTCAGTCATTGAAGCAATTGCAATTTATCATAACATAGGAAAGAGTCAATATAAGAGCTTTTCAGCAAGTCCACATACTCAACTATCATTTAGTCTTTCACAATTGCTAACACTCATGCAATATTTATGGTTATGAAGTTTTAGTCGGACACAGAGAAAGATAGGGGCTTATAGTTTTGCCTCCCAACCTTTTACCTCAAGGATAATGTCAACAATAATATTTCATGAAAACTCACATCCAATTAACCATATATGCCAGGATCTTTCCAACATATTGTATTTGCCAAAGGATAAAATGTAAAAAGGAAAGGTGAAGAACTTTGTGACTCTTGCATGAAGTATAAGACAAAAATAAAAGATAGGCCCTTCACAGAGGGAAGCAGAGGTTGTCATGTGCTTTTATGGTTGGATGCACGAAATCTTAATGCAAAAGAACGTCACCTTTTATTGCCACTTGTGATATGGACCTTTATTATGCAGTCCGTCGCTTTTATTTCTTCCACATCACAAGATCATATAAAGCTTATTTTCTCCGCACTAATAAATCATACATATTTAGAGAATAATTTTTATTGCTTGCAACGATGACAACTTACTTGAAGTTTCTTACTCAATCCATAGGTAGATATGGCGGACTCTCATGGCAAAACTGGGTTTAAGGATATTTGGATGCACAAGTAGTATCTCTACTTGGTGCAAAGAATTTGGCTAGCATGAGAGGGAAATACAAGCTCAACATGTTGGATGATCCATGACAATATAATTTATCTCATATGTAAGAAAACATAACCCATTACGTTGTCTTCCTTGTCCAACATCAACTCTTTAGCATGTCATATTTTAATGAGTGCTCACAATCATAAAATATGTCCAAGATATATATTTATATGTGAAAACCTCTCTTTCTTTATTACTTCCTATTAATTGCAACGATGACCAAAACTATGTTTATCAACTCTCAACAACTTTTATTCATCATACTCTTTGTATGTGAAGTCATTACTCTCCAGAAGATGCATATGATCTCTTTATTTCTTTTTATTCTTTCTCTTTTATTTTATCCCCTCAAGATCATAGCAAGATAATCAAGCCCTTGACTCAACACTAATCTTTATTATATATAGCTCACGGACTCGATTACATAGAAGGATCATAAAGCAGAACTCAAAACTAGATCATACTAAAACTTTATTCTACTAGATCAAGATATTACCAAAAGGATCGAACTAAGAAAAACGGTAAAGATAAAAGTGTGATGGTGATACGATACCGGGGCACTCCCCCAAGCTTGGTAGTTGCCAAGGGGAGTGCCCATACCCATGTGTTTATGTCTCCTTCCTCGGAGGTGGTGATGATGGAGTTTTTGATGATATGGGCTTGTCGTCCATCTTCCAAGGCATAGGCTCACCATCATAGAAGGATGATCGAGTCTCCGGGATCCTCAAATCTGCAGCCAAACTTATCCTCTTGAATCTATATTCATACTCACAGTTTTGGTTTTGCAGGTCATAGATCTGGGCTTGGGGGCGCTCAATTTTCTCGTGAAGCTTGAAGATGGCCTCCCCAATGTTCTTGTCATCCAGCTTGTGGTTGTTGGTGAACTCCGTGATCATTATATGATTGGAGTCAAGTCCACGTTCCACCATCTCCTGACACTTGAAAACTTGTTGCTCCATTGCCCCGAGCCTTGTCTCCACGCTTCCGGTCCTCCTCGGTCCCTCAACATCGTGGATGTGCAGCAACCCCTCACGCATCTCAATGGTTTGAGGGTGTTGCAGCACCTCCGCGAGGTAGGGGTTGATGACCTTCTTGAAGAACTTGTCCTTGGGGGCACTTGAAGACGCCATGGCGATCTAGATCTGTCAGAAAAACATCTTGAAACAAAGACATAAGATATTTGCGTGATACGGTGGTCAAAACCTTCGGGAGATTATATAATGAATTTTTACCGACCAAAATAAGTATCATGCAAGAAAATGGAGTCCGGAGAGCACACGAGGTGCCCACGAGGCGGCGGGCGCGCCCAGGGGGTAGGGCGCGCCCTCCATCCTCGTGGACGCCTTGTGTCCTTCCCGGACTGCTTCTTATTTTCCTATTTTATTAAATATTCCAAAATGGAGAAAAATTGCTATTAGAACTGTTTTGGAGTCGGTTTATTTACCATACCTCATACCTCTTCCTTTTCGGAGTCTGAAACATTCTGGAAAGTGTCCCTTATGTATTCCTCCGAGGTTATGGTTTCAATAACATTAGTTTCAACATTTATAGGATTACTTGAGATATAATGTTTGATTCTTTGACTGTTCACCATCCTCGGATTTGTGCCTCCGAAGTTGTTGATTTTTATGGCACCGGAACGATAGACCTCCTCGATGACATAAGGACCTTCCCATTTAGAGAGAAGTTTTCCTGCAAAAAATCTTAAACGAGAGTTGTATAACAATACATAATCACCTACATTAAACTCATGTTTTTGTATCCTTTTGTCATGCCATCTTTTAACCTTTTCTTTAAACACTTTGGCATTCTCATAGGCATGGGTTCTCCATTCATCAAGTGAGATAATGTTAAAAAGCCTCTTCTCACCGGCAAGTTTGAAATCATAGTTGAGCTCTTTAATGACCCAATATGCCTTATGTTCTAGTTCGAGAGGTAAGTGACATGCTTTTCCATAAACCATTTTATATGGAGACATACCCATAGGATTTTTGTGTGCAGTTCTATAATCCCATAATGCATCATCAAGTTTCTTGGACCACTTCTTTCTAGATCTACCAACAGTCTTTTGCAAAATTAATTTAAGCTCTCTATTGCTCAATTCTACTTGTTCACTAGACTGTGGGTGATAAGGAGATGCAATTCTATGATTAAGATCATACTTAGCAAGCATTTTACGAAAAGCACCATGAATAAAATGTGAATCACCATCAGTCATTAAGTATCTAGGGACTCCAAACCTCGGAAAAATAACTTCTTTAAGCATCTAATAGAGGTGTTATGATCAGCGCTACTAGTTGGAATAGCTTCTACCCACTTAGTAACGTAATCAACAACAACTAAAATATGTGTATACCCATTAGAGGAAGGAAACGCTCCCATATAATCAAATCCCAGACATCAAATGGTTCAAAAACAAGTGAATAATTCATAGGCATTTCTTAACGTCTACTGATATTACCAATTCTTTGACACTCATCACAAGACAAGACAAACTTACGGGCATCATTGAAGAGAGTAGGCCAATAAAAACCGGATTGCAATACCTTATGTGCAGTTCTATCTCCAGCATGGTGTCCTCCATAAGCCTTAGAGTGACACTTGCGTATGATCTATTCCTGTTCATGCTCAGGTACACAACATCTAATAACACCATCTACTCCTTCTTTATAAAGGTGTGGGTCATCCCAAAAGTAATGCCTTAAATCATAGAAGAACTTTTTCTTTTGTTGGTATGTGAAACTAGGTGGTATAAATTTTGCAACAATATAGTTAGCATAATCAGCATACCATGGAGCAGCACGAGAGGCATTTATGATAGCTAATTGTTCATCAGGAAAGCTATCATCAATAGGTAGTGGGTCATCAAGAACACTCTCTAACCTAGACAAGTTGTCTGCAATGGGGTTCTCAGCTCCCTTTCTATCAATAATATGCAAATCAAATTCTTGTAGCAAAAGAACCCATCTAATAAGTCTAAGTTTAACATCTTTCTTTTTCATAAGATATTTAATAGCAGCATGATCAGTGTGAACAATTACTTTAGAATCAACTATATAAGGTCTGAACTTATCGCAAGCAAATTGTAACATCCCAAAATTCTAAATTTTGGAATGTTATATTAAATAAATAGATTTGTTTGATTGTGGTGTGGTTGCTTGTGTGAAATTGAGTAAAATTTAAAACTTTTTGAAAGTTGAATGAGAGGGAATAAAATGACTTTTCCAAAACTTTCACCTTGCTTTCTAATCTCCAAGAATTCAAATTTATTTCATCACAAAACCCTAGAGAGAAGATGACATGACTTCTTCCATTTAAATAAATGAAAAGGGTTGTTGAAAAGATTTGAATTTCATTTGGAAATATTTCAAATTTATAAACTTTAAGCAACTCAATGATTTTCATGAGAGAAGATAAAATGACTTCTTCAAAACATATGAAATATGAGTTGGAAGTTTAAAAGAATCAAATTTAAAGTCCCTTTGAAATTATTTTCAATTTGGAGTTATTTGGATTTTATTCAAGTTATTTTCTCCAAAAATAAAATGTATGGAAATTAGGATAAAATGATTTCCTACATTAGAAAATTGGAGAAAAATGGGTTTGAAATTATTTTGGTATTTTAAAATGATTTTTATTGGATTTTTTAGAGCTGTAGCAGTCTTTGCTTTATTTATTTTTCTGCAGATTTTATTTGATGTTAGAAAAAATGTTTATGTTGTAGAATATCTTTTTTCTGAAAATTTCAATATATAATATGCCTATATAAAACTTTATTTTATTTTCGTTTAAAAAACTGCATGTGCGCCCGGAACTAACTGTCGCTTTCGTGCGTAGCATAGTATAATCGGGCGCCCCATCATTTTATTTTTTCTCTTCTCTTCTACATGGGCCAGGCCCAGCCCGCCTTTTTCTTATTTGGCCAAATTTTGTTTAAAAAAAGAAAACTACAGCGCGCGACCGGGTCTAACTTTTAGCCCATTATTTTTTTCAAATTTCATCTACGTACGTATATGTTTAGTCCCATATCGCCTAGCCTTTGACCCCTATAAATATAGACTTATAGAGCCTCCAAAAATCATCCGATTCAGATTAAATCAATATTTTGGTTTGACTAGATTCATTAAAGAAAAAATATTTTTCTCTTTTTTGGCGGGACTTCTGGGAATTGTCTTTTTTAATAGCCATAACTTTTTACTCGTTCATCCAAATTTGATGAAACCAGCGCCTATAGTTTTGTCAAGTTTTCATCTATCCAGTGAACCTGTCACATCAACTTTTTGAAAAAATTTCAAATTCGTATTCAAACTTCTTTCGATCACAACTTGAGTTTTATAACTCCGGTTTAATTGATTCTTTTTGCGAATCGAAGCTCTTGACCTAAACTTTTTGATAAGGCCAAATTCACATAATTTTGGTACTGTTAGAAATTGTTTTATGTTGCAAAATTTATTTGCTTGGTTTTGATGTTTTCCGAACTATCTTCTTCGTTCTTCCCGATCTTTTGAGTGATTGCTTATGTGTGGTTACTATTGCTTGTTCACGATGGATTGAACAGAGTGTGACAAGTAGAACTATCAGGAGTTATGAGTGCAAATCATCTTCGTCAACTGTACAAGACAAGTTCACACTTTGATCATACTTTTCATTACCCAGTTTTTATGCATTAGTTTCACCCTCAAACATTGCATGGTTAGGAATTGATAACATGTGGGTATTGGGAAGTAGTTGATGAGGTAGGAACCTATTGTCCTGCATTCAAACATTGGGAGTTACTTCTATGTTATGCTTATACTGCTATGCTATGCATGTAGACGTGGATTGGTTTGAGAGAATTCATGAAAGATGTGAGAGATTATTGTTAACTAAGGTTTAACTTAAGGTGGCTACTTTAATACACATCTGGGTGGATTGGTTGGGGCACCCTGGGGATATACCAGTGGACTTGCCCGGACACCTAGGGATATAACAGTGTTGTCCTAGGAGATCCTGGGGTTACCGTGTGATCATCCTATGGTTCGCCACCCAGGCTCAAAGGGATCATTAGATTATTCATGCTAGAAACTTCCATGTGCAGCCACAAGCCATTATGGGCTCTAGCATAGTTGAGTAAGTTGTGGGGATCCTTTCCATGATGGGCTAGCAGATGTAGGGGATTGTAGGTGTACCGGCCTATCTATCGGTTAAGAGGACCTCTTCGGAAAGACTGTGTCTCGGTCATCCGTTTCTCAAACACCATGCAGTGCGAGAAATACAACAGAGGAGATCGAGTCTTGTGGGGAAATGTGTGCAAACCTCTGGAGAGTGTACAAACTAATCATGATTAGCTGTGTCCCCGGTTATGGACATCTTGAGTATCTGGTTCTTGGATTATCATGTTGATCTTAACATTTTATTTAATTAATTTGATTGGGTTAATGATTATTATTTTGGGATTGAGTTGGGGATATACCTTCTCAATTTTTTTCAAACAACTGTGTAGTTAAATAAAATTTATTCCTTTGAGGTAGGGAAAAATTGGCTTTATGAAAAAATAAACTTAGAGCTTTCCACCAGCCAACTATGCATATAGTGATAGCTATTATTCATCTTTATCCTATGCTGTGAATTTGCCAGTACATTCAATGTACTGACCCTTTGTGGCTGCAACGTCTCATGTTGCAGGATTCTTACGATGAGTAAGTGATACGTTAGGGTTACAATTTCTACACTCAACTTTGCCGTTGGTGTTGATGGGAATCCACAACCTTTGTTACTTCCGCTATATGGATTGAGGTAATAGTATTTACGTTACTTTATACATGTGATTTACCTCTGTTATAAATCCTTGAGTACTGTGTGTGTTAGCATACCGATCCAGGGATGACACTTAAGCACAGAGACTTGACAGTCTGAGGTCGGGTCGCTACATAAATACAACTGCTAAAATTCTTTTTCAGTAGTAGTATAATTTCTCTGGGCACTGTCCTTTGTCCTAGAGCATCCCCTACAGCATAATCACTAGCATCACACATGATATCAAATGGTAAATTCCAATCAGGAGGCTGAACAATAGGTGCAGAAATCAAAGCTTTCTTAAGTATTTCAAATGCTTCTACACAATCATCATCAAAAACAAAAGGAACATCTTTTTGTAAGAGATTAGTCAGAGGCCGAGAAATTTTAGAGAAGTCCTTAATGAACCTCCTATACAAACCGGCATGACCAAGGAAGCTTCTTATACCTTTAATGTCCTTAGGACACATCATCTTTTCAATAGCATCGACTTTAGCTTTATCAACTTCAATACCTCTTTTAGAAATTTTATGCCCCAAGACAGTACCTTCATTAACCATAAAGTGGCACTTCTCCCAATTCAAGACAAGATTAGTTTCTTCACATCTCTGCAAAACTCGATAAAGGTTGCTTAAGCAATCATCAAAAGAAGTTCCATATACAGAAAAATCATCCATGAATACCTCAACAATCTTTTCACAAAAGTCAGAGAATATAGAAGTCATACATCTTTGAAAGGTAGCAGGTGCATTGCATAAATCAAAAGGCATACGTCTATAAGCAAAGGCACCGAAAGGGAAAGTAAAAGTTGTCTTTTCTTGATCCTCTTTGGACACAGGTATTTGAGAGAACCCAGAATAACCATCTCGAAAGCAAAAATGTGTATGTTTGGATAATATTTCTAGCATTTGATCAATAAAAGGTAAAGGGTAATGATCCTTTTTAGTAGCTTTATTTAATTTGCGGAAATCAATTACCATTCTATAACCTGTAACAATTCTTTGTGGGATCAGTTCATCTTTATCATTAGGAACAACAGTAATATCTCTCTTTTTAGGGACACAATGGACATGACTTACCCATTGACTATCAGCAACGGGATAGATTATACTGCCTCCAGAAGCTTTAATATTTCTTTTCTTACCACTTCTTTCATCTTAGGATTCAACCGTCGTTGGTGATCAACAACCGGTTTCGCGTCTTTCTCCAATTTTATTTTGTGCTGGCATAGAGTGGGACTAATGCCCTTAAGATCATCAAGAGTATATCCAATAGCAGCACGGTGCTTCTTCAGAGTTTTCAATAATTTCTTTTCTTCATGATCTGAAAGGTTAGCGCCAATAATAACAGGATATATCTCTTTCTCATAAAGATAAGCATATTTAAGAGTATCATGTAAAGGTTTAAGCTCAAACACAGGGTCACCCTTGGGTGGAGGAGGATCCCCTAGAATTTCAACAGGCAAGTTGTGTTTCAAAATAGGTCCCTTTTTAAAAAATACTTCATCTATTTCCCTTCTTTCATTCATAAACATATCATTTTCATGGTCTAGCAAATATTGTTCTAAAGGATCATTAGGAGGCACGGCAATAGAAGCAAGACCAATAATTTCATCTTTACTAGACAATTCTTTATCATGGGGTTGTCTATGAAATTTAGCAAAATTAAACTCATGAGACATGTCCCCCAAACCAATAGTAACAACATCCTTTTTGCAATCGATCCTAGCATTAACAGTATTCAAGAAGGGTCTGCCAAATATAATAGGACAAAAGTTATCTTGTGGGGAACCAAGAACAAGAAAATCAGCAAGATATTTAACTTTCCCACACAAGACTTCAACATCTCTAACAATCCCAACTGGTGAAATAGTGTCTCTATTGGCCAGCTTAATTGTAACATCGATTTCCTCTATCTCAGCAGGTGCAATATCATGCATAATTTCTTTATATAAGGAATGAGGTATTGCACTTGCACTAGCACCCATATCACATAAGCCATGATAGCAATGATCTCCTATTTTAACATAAATAACATGCATGCCTACAACAGGTCTATGTTTATTTTTAGTGTCGGGTCTAGCAATTCTAGCAGCTTCATCACAGAAGTAAATAACATGCCCATCAATATTATCGGCCAAGAGATCTTTAACCATAGCAACACTAGTTTCAACTTTAATTTGTTCATAGGGTGTAGGTGTTCTAGTATTACTCTTACGAACCACAGTTGAAGCTTTAGCATGATCCTTTATTCTAACAGGGAAGAGTGGTTTCTCAATATAAGCAGTAGGAACAACATGATCATTATAAGTGATAGTATTTTCTTCAACTTTAACAGGTGCAACTACTTTTATTTCAATGGGAGGTTTATATTTAAACCACTTCTCCTTAGGGAGATCAACATGAGTAGCAAAGGATTCACAGAAAGAAGCTACTATCTCACAGTCAAGTCCATATTTAGTGCTAAATTCACGGAAAGCGTCGGTATCCATAAAAGATTTAACACAATCAAACTTAGGTGTTATACCTGAATCCTTACCTTCATCGAGATCCCAATATTCAGAGTTGCGTTTAATTCTTTCCAATAAATCCCATTTGAATTCAATAGTCTTCATCATAAAAGAGCCAGTACAAGAAGTATCGAGCATGGAGCGATTATCCAGACAAAGCCGAGCATAAAAATTTTGAATAATAATTTCTATTGAGAGCTCATGATTGGGGCATGAATATAACATTGACTTGAGCCTCCCCCAAGCTTGAGCGATGCTTTATCCTTCACGAGGCCAAAAATTATATATATAATTACGATCACAATGAACAAGATGCATAGCATAAAACTTCTGATGAAATTCCAATATCAATCGGTTGTAGTTCCATGATCCCATATCATCACATAGCCTAAACCATGTCAACGCCTTTCCCTTCAAAGATTAAGGGAAGACCTTCTTCTTGATAACATCCTCGGGCATACCTGCAAGCTTACATAATCCACAAACTTCATCCACATAGATTAGGTGCAAATCGGGATGCAATGTTCTATCACTTGTGAAAGCATTAGCTAGCAGTTTCTCTATCATACCCGAAGGAATTTCAAAGTGAACATTTTCAGTAGGTTCAGTAGGTTGAGGAGCAACTCTTTGCTCTACTAGTCTGGGTGAAGATACCCCGAACAAGCCCCTCAAAGGATTATGTTCCATAGTAACAAGTGATAGTAAATTTCAGCACACTATATAAATTTTTCCTTACCAAAGGCGCTTCACTCCCCGACAATGGCGCCAGAAAAGAGTCTTGATGACCCACAAGTGTAGGGGATCTATCGTAGTTCTTTCGATAAGTAAGAGTGTCGAACCCAATGAGGAGCAGAAGGAAATGATAAGCAGTTTCCAGTAAGGTACTCTCTGCAAGCACTAAAATTATCGGTAAGACGGTAATAAATAGTTTTGTGATAAGAAAATTTGTAACAGGTAACAAGTAATAAAAGTAAATAAGGTGCAACAAGATGGCCCAATCCTTTTTGTAGCAAAGGACAAGCCTGGACAAACTCTTATATAAAGGAAAGTGCTCTCAAGGACACATGGGAATTATCGTGAAGCTAGTTTTCATCACGCTCATATGATTCGTGTTCGGTACTTTGATAATTTGATATGTGGGTGGACCGGTGCTTGGATACTGCCCTTCCTTGGACAAGCATACCACTTATGATTAACCCCTATTGCAAGCATCCGCAACTACAAAATAAGTATTAAGGTAAACCTAACCATAGCATGAAACATATGGATCCAAATCAGCCCCTTACGAAGCAACGCATAAACTAGGGTTTAAGCTTCTTTCACTCTAGCAACCCATCATCTACTTATTACTTCCCAATGCCTTCCTCTAGGCCCAAACAATGGTGAAGTGTCATGTAGTCGACGTTCACATGACACCACTAGAGGAAATACAACATACATCTCATCAAAATATCGAACGAATACCAAATTCACATGACTACTTATAACAAGACTTCTCCCATGTCCTCAGGAACAAACGTAACTACTCACAAATCATATTCATGTTCATAATCAGAGGGGTATTAATATGCATAAAGGATCTGAACATATGATCTTCCATCGAATAAACCAACTAGCATCAACTAGAAGGAGTAATCAACACTACTAGCAACCCACAAGTATGAATCTGAGGTTTTGAGACAAAGATTGGATACAAGAGATGAACTAGGGTTTGAGATGAGATGGTGCTGGTGAAGATGTTGATGGAGATTGACCCCCTCCCGATGGGAGGATCGATGGTGATGATTTCCCCCTCCCGGAGGGAAGTTTCCCGGCAGAACAGCTTCGCCGGAGCCCTAGATTGGTTCCGCCAAGGTTCCGCCTCGTGGCGGCGGAGTTTCATCCCGTAAGCTTGCTTATGATTTTTTTCCTCGATGAAAGACCTCATATAGCAGAAGATGGGCATCAGAGGGCTGCTAGGGGGCCCACGAGGCAAGGGGCGCGCCCCCCACCCTCGTGGATGGTGGGTGGCCCCCCTGTGGTACTTCTTTCGCCCAATATTTTTTATATATTCTGAAACTTGCTCCCGTGAAGTTTCAGGACTTTTGGAGTTGTGCAGAATAGGTCTCTAATATTTGTTCCTTTTCCAGCCCAGAATTCCAGCTACCGGCATTCTCCCTCTTCATGTAAACCTTGTAAAATAAGAGAGAATAGGCATAAGTATTGTGACATAATGTGTAATAACAACCCATAATGCAATAAATATCGATATAAAAGCATGATGCAAAATGGACGTATCACATGTCTACATAGTTCTCGAACCCGTAGGGTCCGCACGCGTAACGCTCGGTGATGATCGGTATTATGAGTTTATGTGTTTTGATGTACCGAATGTAGTTCGGAGTCCCGGATGTGATCACGGACATGACGAGGAGTCTCGAAATGGTTGAGACATAAAGATCGATATATTGGATGACTATGTTTGGACATCAGAAAGGTTTCGAGAGAGTTCGGGCATATACCGGAGTACCCGGGGGTTACCGGAACCCCCCGGGGAGTCAATGGGCCTTAATGGGCCATAGTGGAAAGGAGGAGGAGGAGGCCAAGGTGGGGGCACCCCCAAGCCCAATCCGAATTGGGAGGGGGCCGGCCCCCCTTTCCTTCTCTCCTTCTCCCCCTTCCTTCCCTCTCCTACTCCAACTAGGGAAGGGGGAATCCTACTCCCACTGGGAGTAGGACTCCCCCCTTGGGCACGCCTAGGAGGCCGACCCTCTCCCCTTCCTCTCCTTTATATACGGGGGGCACCCCATAGACACAAGTTTATCATTGATCTCTTAGCCGTGTGCGGTGCCCCCCTCCACCATAATCCACCTCGGTGTCGTAGTGCTTAGGCGAAGCCCTGCGTCGGTAGCTTCATCGTCACCGTCATCATGCCATCGAGCTGACGAAGCTCTCCCTCAACACTTGGCTGGATCGAGAGTTAGTGGGACGTCACCGAGCCGAACATGTGCAGATCGCGGAGATGTCGTACGTTCGGTACTAGGATCGGTCGAATCGTGAAGATGTATGACTACATCAACCGCGTTGTCATAATTCTTCCACTTACGGTCTACGAGGGTATGTGGACAACACTCTTCCCCTCTCGTTGCTATGCATCACCATGATAGATCTTGTGTGTGCGTAGGAATGTTTTTTTGAAATTACTGCGTTTCCCAACAGTGAGAGAGAGCTAGGGCAGGAGCTTCGGTTCCAACAATTGGTATCAGAGCTCAGTTTTGGAGGTGGACGCCGGTGGCCATGGCGCTCGTACCGCAGATGGCGGCGGCGGCTCGTACTCGCTGCTGGTCCCGCCGCTGACCACGATGAACTACATCTCATGGGCAATCAAGGTGGAGGCTCTCCTTGATGCCCAGGGCCATGGGGGGTGGTTGCTCCGGTGGAGGGCGCGGCGATCGACACTGGCAAGTGCAAGAAGGCGCGGGCGATGCTCCTCGTGGCGTTGTGGAGGAGGTGCTGCTGCCGGTGTTGACGAAGCCCACCGCGAAGGAGGTATGGGACTGTAGGGGAACGTTGCAGAAAACAAAAATTTTCCTACGGTTTCACCAAGATCCATCTATGAGTTCATCTAGCAACGAGTGATCGGATTGCATCTACATACCTTTGTAGATCGCAAGCGGAAGCTTTCAAGAGAACGGGGATGAGGGAGTCGTACTCGACGTGATCCAAATCACCGGAGATCCTAGCGCCGAACGGATGGCACCTCCGCGTTCAACACATGTACGGTCAGCGTGACGTCTCCTCCTTCTCGATCCAGCAAGGGGGAAGGAGAGGTTGATGAAGATCCAGCAGCACGACGGCGTGGTGGTGGATGCAGGAGTCACCGCAGCAGGGCTTCGCCGTTCTACTGCAAGAGAGAGAGGTGTAGCAGGGGAGAGGGAGGTGCCAAGAGTCAAGGGTGCGGCTGCCCGCCTCCCCCCCTTTATATAGGCTCCCCAAGGGGGGGCGCCGGCCCTAGGAGATGGGATCTCCTAGGGGGGGCGGTGGCCAAGGGTGGAGCGGCCCCCAAGGCAAGTGGGGCGCCCCCCCTACCCTAGGGTTTCCAACCCTAGGCGCAGGGGGTGGGCCAAGGGGGGCGCACCAGCCCACTATGGGCTGGTTCCCCTCCCCAGTTCAGCCCATGGGGCCCTCCGGGATGGGTGGCCCCACCCGGTGGACCCCCGGGACCCATCCGGTGGTCCCGGTACAATACCGTGACCCCCGAAACTCTCCCGATGGCCGAAACTGCACTTCCTATATATAATTCTTCACCTCTGGACCATTCGCATATTCATATCTCTACAACCCTAGCGTCACCGAACCTTAAGTGTGTAGACCCTACGGGTTCGGGAGACATGTAGACATGACCGAGATGGCTCTCCGGTCAATAACCAATAGCGGGATCTGGATACCCATGTTGGCTCCCACATGCTCCTCGATGATCTCATCGGATGAACCACGATGTCGAGGATTCAAGCAACCCCGTATACAATTCCCTTTGTCAATCGGTACGTTACTTGCCCGAGATTCGATCGTCGGTATCCCAATACCTTGTTCAATCTCGTTACCGGCAAGTCACTTTACTCGTACCGTAATGCATGATCCCGTGACCAGACACTTGGTCACTTTGAGCTCATTATGATGATGCATTACCGAGTGGGCCTAGAGATACCTCTCCGTCATACGGAGTGACAAATCCCAGTCTTGATCCGTGTCAACCCAACAGACACTTTCGGAGATACCCGTAGTATACCTTTATAGTCACCCAGTTACGTTGTGATGTTTGGTACACCCAAAGCATTCCTACGGTATCCGGGAGTTACACGATCTCATGGTCCAAGGAAAAGATACTTGACATAGGAAAAACTCTAGCAAACGAAATATATGATCTTGTGCTATGTTTAGGATTGGGTCTTGTCCATCACATCATTCTCCTAATGATGTGATCTCGTTATCAATGACATCCAATGTCCATAGTCAGGAAACCATGACTATCTGTTCATCAACGAGCTAGTCAACTAGAGGCTTACTAGGGACATGTTGGTTTCTATGTATTCACACATGTATTACGATTTCCGGATAACACAATTATATCATGAATAAAAGACAATTATCATGAACAAGGAAATATAATAATAATCCTTTTATTATTGCCTCTAGGTCATATTTCCAACAGTCTCCCACTTGCACTAGAGTCAATAATCTAGTTACATTGTGATGAATCGAACACCCATGGAATTCTGGTGTTTGATCATCTTTTTCTCTAAGGAGAGGTTTAGTCAATGGATCTGCTACATTCAGATCCGTATGTACTTTACAAATATCTATGTCTCCATCTTGAACATTTTCACGAATGGAGTTGAAGTGACGCTTGATGTGCCTGGTCTTCTTGTGAAACCTGGGCTCCTTGGCAAGTGCAATAGCTCCAGTGTTGTCACAGAAGAGTTTGATCGGCCCCGACGCATTGGGTATGACTCCTAGGTCGGTGACGAACTCCTTCACCCAAATTGCTTCATGCACTGCCTCCGAGGCTGCCATGTAATCCGCTTCACATGTAGATCCTGAAGGAAATATGCCCTAGAGGCAATAATAAAGTTATTTTTTATTTCCTTATATCATGATAAAAATTTATTATTCATGCTAGAATTGTATTAACCGGAAACATAATACATGTGTGAATACATAGACAAACAGAGTGTCACTAGTATGCCTCTACTTGACTAGCTCGTTAATCAAAGATGGTTATGTTTCCTAACCATGGACAAAGAGTTGTTATTTGATTAACGGGATCACATCATTAGGTGAATGATCTGATTGACATGACCCATTCCATTAGCTTAGCACCCGATCGTTTAGTATGTTGCTATTGCTTTCTTCATGACTTATACATGTTCCTATGACTATGAGATTATGTAACTCCCGTGTGCTGGAGGAACACTTTGTGTGCAACCAAACGTCACAACATAACTGGGTGATTATAAAGGTGCTCTACAGGTGTCTACAAAGGTACATGTTGGGTTGACATATTTCGAGATTAGGATTTGTCACTCCGATCGTCGGAGAGGTATCTCAGGGCCCTCTCGGTAATGCACATCACTTAAGCCTTGCAAGCATTGCAACTAATGAGTTAGTTGTGGGATGATGTATTACGGAACGAGTAAAGAGACTTGCCGGTAATGAGATTGAACTAGGTATTGGATACCGACGATCGAATCTCGGGCAAGTAACATACCGATGACAAAGGGAACAACGTATGTTGTTATGTGGTCTGACCGATAAAGATATTCGTAGAATATGTAGGAGCCAATATGGGCATCCAGGTCCCGCTATTGGTTATTGACCGGAGACGTGTCTCGGTCATGTCTACATTGTTCTCGAACCCATAGGGTCCGGACGCTTAAGGTTTCGATGACAGTTATATTATGAGTTTATACGTTTTGATGTAACGAAGGTTGTTCAGAGTCCCGGATGAGATCACGGACATGACGAGGAGTCTCGAAATGGTCGAGACATAAAGATTGATATATTGGAAGCCTATGTTTGGATATCAGAAGTGTTCCGGGTGAAATCGGTGTTTTACCGGAGTACCGGGAGGTTACTGGAACCCCCCGGGAGGTATATGGGCCTTAGTGGGCCTTAGTGGAAGAGAGGAGAGGTGGCCAGAGATGGGCCGCACGCCTCTCGCCCCTTGGTCCGAATAGGACAAGGAGAGGGGGCCGGCCCCCCTTCCTCCTCTCTCTCCTCTTTCCCCCCTCCACGAATCCTATTCCAACTAGGAATGGGGGGGGTGTCCTACTCCCGGAGGGAGTAGGACTCCTCCTGGCGCGCCTCCTCTTGGCCGGCTGGCTCCCCCCTTTGAGCATTTATATACGGAGGCAGGGGCACCCCCTAGAGACACAAGTTGATCCACGTGATCATATTCTTAGCCGTGTGCGGCGGCCCCTTCCACCATAGTCCTCGATAATATTGTAGCGGTGCTTAGGCGAAGCCCTGCGACGGTAGTACATCAAGATCGTCACCACGCCGTTGTGCTGACGGAACTCTTCCCCGACACTTTGCTGGATCGGAGTCCGGGGATCGTCATCGAGCTGAACGTGTGCTAGAACTCGGAGGTGCCGTAGTTTCGGTGCTTGATCGGTCGGGCCGTGGAGACGTACGACTACATCAACCAAACGCTTCCGTTGTCGATCTACAAGGGTACGTAGATCACACTCTCCCCTCTCGTTGCTATGCATCACCATGATCTTGCGTGTGCGTAGGAAATTTTTTGAAATTACTATGTTCCCCAACAGTGGCATCCGAGCCTAGGTTTTTATGGTTTGATGTTATATGCACGAGTAGAACACAAGTGAGTTGTGGGCGATATAAGTCATACTGCTTACCAGCATGTCATACTTTGGTTCGGCGGTATTGTTGGATGAAGCGGCCTGGACCGACATTACGCTTACGCTTACGCGAGACCGGTTCTCCCGACGTGCTTTGCACATAGGTGGCTTGCGGGTGACAGTTTCTTCAACTTTAGTTGAACCAAGTGTGGCTACGCCTGGTCCTTGCAAAGGTTAAAACAACACCAACTTGACAAACTATCGTTGTGGTTTTGATGCATAGGTAAGATTGTTTCTTGCTTAAGCCCGTAGCAGCTACGTAAAACTTGCAACAACAAAGTAGAGGACGTCTAACTTGTTTTTGCAGGGCATGTTGTGATGTGATATGGTCAAGACATGATGCTAAATTTTATTGTATGAGATGATCATGTTTTGTAAAAGAGTTATCGGCAACTGGCAGGAGCCATATGGTTGTCGCTTTATTGTATGCAATGCAATCGCGCTGTAATGCTTTACTTTATCACTAAGCGGTAGCGATAGTCGTGGAACCATAAGATTGGCGAGACGACAACGATACTACGATGGATATCAAGGTGTCGCGCCGGTGACGATGGTGATCACGACGGTGCTTCAGAGATGGAGATCACAAGCACAAGATGATGATGGCCATATCATATCACTTATATTGATTGCATGTGATGTTTATCTTTTATGCATCTTATCTTCCTTTGATTGACGACAGCATTATAAGATGATCTCTCACTAAAATTATCAAGAAGTGTTCTCCCTGAGTATGCACCGTTGTGAAAGTTCTTCGTGCTGAGACACCACGTGATGATCGGGTGTGATAGGCTCTACGTTCAAATACAACGGGTGCAAAACAGTTGCACACGTGGAATACTCAGGTTATACTTGACGAGCCAAGCATATGCAGATATGGCCTCGGAACACGGAGACCGAAAGGTCGAGCGTGAATCATACAGTAGATATGATCAACATAGTGATGTTCACCAATGAAACTGCTCCATTTCACGTGATGATTGGACATGGTTTAGTTGATTTGGATCACGTGATCATTTAGAGGATTAGAGGGATGTCTATCTAAGTGGGAGTTCTTAAGTAATATGATTAATTGAACTTAAATTTATCATGAACTTAGTCCTGGTAGTATTTTGCAAATTATGTTGTAGATCAATAGCTCGCGTTGTTGCTTCCCTGTATTTATTTTGATATTTTCCTTGAGAAAATTGTGTTGAAAGATGTTAGTAGCAATGATGCGGATTGGATCCGTGATCTGAGGTTTAACCTCATTGCTGCACAGAAGAATTATGTCCTTGATGCACCGCTAGGTGACAGACATATTGCAGGAGCAGATGCAGACGTTATGAACGTTTGGCTAGCTCAATATGATGACTACTTGATAGTTTAGTGCACCATGCTTAATGGCTTAGAATCGGGACTTCAAAGATGTTTTGAACGTCATGGACCATATGAGATGTTCCAGGAGTTGAAGTTAATATTTCAAGAAAATACCCGAGTTGAGAGATATGAAGTCTCCAACAAGTTCTATAGCTAAAAGATGGAGGAGAATCGCTCAACTAGTGAGCATGTGCTCAGATTGTCTGGGTACTACAATCACTTGAATCAAGTGGGAGTTAATCTTCTAGATAAAATAGTGATTGACAGAATTCTCTAGTCACCATCACCAAGTTAGTAGAACTTCGTGATGAACTATAATATACAAGGGATAACGGAAACAATTCCCAAGCTCTTCGTGATGCTGAAATCGACGAAGGTAGAAATCAAGAAAAACATCAAGTGTTGATGGTTAACAAGATCACTAGTTTCAAGAAAACGACAAAGGGAAGAAGGGGAACTTTAAGAAGAACAGCAAGCAAGTTGCTGCTCAAGTGAAGAAGCCCAAGTCTGGTCCTAAGCCTGAGACTAAGTGCTTCTACTGCAAAGGGACTGGTCACTGGAAGCAGAACTGCCCCAAGTATTTGGCGGATAAGAAGGATGGCAAAGTGAACAAAAGTATATTTGATATACATGTTATTGATGTGTACTTTACTAGTGTTTATAGCAACCCCTTAGTATTTGATATTGGATCAGTTGCTAAGAGTAGTAACTCGAAACAGGAGTTGCAGAATAAACAGAGACTAGTTAAGGGTGAAGTGACGATGTGTGTTGGAAGTAGTTCCAAGATTGATATGATCATCATCGCACACTCCCCTATACTTTCGGGATTAGTGTTGAACCTAAATAAGTGTTATTTGGTTTTTGTGTTGAGCATGAATATGATTTGATCATGTTTATTGCAATACGGTTATTCATTAAAGTCAGAGAATAATTGTTGTTCGGTTTACATGAATAAAACCTTCGATGGTCATACACCCAATGAAACAAGTTCGTTGGATCTCGATCGTAGTGATACACATATTCATAATATTGAAACCAAAAGATGCAAAGTTAATAATGATAGTGCAAGTTATTTGTGGCACTGCCCTTTAAGTCATATTGGTGTAAAGCACATGAAGAAACTCCATGCCGGTGGGCTTTTGGAATCACTTGATTATGAATCACTTGATGCTTGCGAACCATGCCTTATGGGCAACATGACTAAAACGCCGTTCTCCGGAACAATGAAGCAAGCAACAGATTTGTTGGAAATCATACATACTGATGTATGTGGTCCGATGAATATTAAGGCTTGCAGCGGATATCGTTATTTTCTCACCTTCACAGATGACTTAAGCAGATATGGGTATATCTACTTAATGAAACATAAGTCTGAAACATTTGAAAAGTTCAAAGAATTTCAGAGTGAAGTTGAAAATCATCGTAACAAGAAAATAAAGTTTCTACGATCTGATCGTGGAGCAGAATATTTGAGTTACGAGTTTGGTGTACATTTGAAACAATGCGGAATAGTTTCGCAACTCACGCCACCCGGAACACCACAGCGTAATGGTGTGTCCGAACGTCGTAATCGTACTTTACTAGACATGGTGCGATCTATGATGTCTCTTACTGATTTACCGCTATCGTTTTGGGGTTATGCTTTAGAGACGGCCACATTCACGTTAAATAGGGCACCATCAAAATCCGTTGAGACGACGCCTTATGAACTATGGTTTGGTAAGAAACCAAAGTTGTCGTTTCTGAAAGTTTGGGGCTGCGATGCTTATCTGAAAAAGCTTCAACCTGATAAGCTCGAACCCAAATCGGAGAAATGTGTCTTGACAGGATATCCAAAGGAGACTATTGGATACATCTTCTATCACAGATCCGAAGGCAAGACTTTTGTTGCTAAGTTCGGAAACTTTCTGGAGAAGGAGTTTCTCTCGAAAGAAGTGAGTGGGAGGAAAGTAGAAAACTTGATAAGGTAATTTTACCATCTCCCTTATTGGAAAGTAGTACATCACACAAACCTGTTTCTGCGACACCTACACCAATTAGTGAGGAAGCTAATGATAATGATCATGAAACTTCAGGACAAGATACTACTGAACCTCGTAGATCAACCAGATTGAGATCCGCGCCAGAGTGGTACGGTAATCCTGTTCTGGAAGTCATGCTGCTAGATCATGATGAACCTACGAACTATGAAGAAGCGATGATGAGCCCAAATTCCGCAAAATGGCTTGAGGCCATGAAATCTGAGATAGGATCCATGTATGAGAACAAAGTATGGACTTTGGTTGACTTGCCCGTTGTTCGGCAAGCCATTGAGATTAAATGGATCTTCAAGAGGAAGACGGACGCTGATGGTAGTGTTACTATCTACAAAGCTAGAATTGTCGCAAAAGGTTTTCGACAAGTTCAAGGTGTTGACTACGATGAGAGTTTCTCACTTGTATCTATGCTTAAGTCTGTCCGGATCATGTTAGCAATTGCCGCATTTTATGAAATCGGGCAAATGGATAAACAAAACTACATTCCTTAATGGATTTATTGTATATGATGCAACCAGATGGTTTTGTCAATCCTAAAGGTACTAACAAAATATGCAAGCTCCAGCGATCCATCTATGGACTGGTGCAAGCATCTCGGAGTTGGAATATACGCTTTGATGAGATGATCAAAGTATATAGTTTTATACAGATTTGTGGTGAAGCCTGTATTTACAAGAAAGTGAGTGGGAGCACTACAGCATTTCTGACAAGTATATGTGAATGACATATTATTGATCAGAAATAATGTAGAATTATTCTGCAAAGCATAAAGGAGTGTTTGAAAGAAGTTTTTCAAAGAAAGACCTTGGCGAAGCTGCTTACATATTAAGCATCAAGATCTATAGAGATAGATCAAGATGCTTGATAAGTTTTTTCAATGAGTACATACCTTGACAAGATTTTGAAGTAGTTCAAAATGGAACAGTCGAAGAAGGAGTTCTTGCCTGTATTGCAATGTGTGAAGTTGAGTAAGACTCAAAACCCGACCACGGCAGAAGATAGAAAGAGAATGAAAGTCATTCCCTATGCCTCAGTCATAGGTTCTATAAAGTATGCCATGCTGTGTACCAGATCTATTGTATACCATACACTGTGTTAAGAGAGGGAGTACAATAGTGATCTAGGAGTAGATCAATGGACAGCGGTCAAAATTATCCTTACTGGAATAAGGATATGTTTCTCGATTACGGAGGTGACAAAAGGTTCGTCGTAAAGGGTTATGTCGATGCAAGTTTTGACACTGATCCAGATGACTCTAAGTCTCAATCTGGATACATATTGAAAGTGGGAGCAATTAGCTAGAGTAGCTCCATGCAGAGCATTGCTGACATAGAAATTTGCAAAATATATGCGGATCTGAATGTGGCAGACCCGTTGGCTAAATTTCTCTCACAAACAAAACATGATCACTTTTTGGGTCTTAATCACATAGCGATGTGAACTAGATTATTGAATCTAGTAAACCCTTTGGGTGTTAGTCACATGGAGATGTGAACCAGTCACATAAAGATGTGAACTATTGATGTTAAATCACATGGCGATGTGATCTAAATTATTGACTCTAGTGCAAGTGGGAGACTGAAGGAAATATGCCCTAGAGGCAATAATAAAGTTATTATTTATTTCCTTATATCATGATAAAAATTTATTATTCATGCTAGAATTGTATTAACCGGAAACATAATACATGTGTGAATACATAGACAAACAGAGTGTCACTAGTATGCCTCTACTTGACTAGCTCGTTAATCAAAGATGGTTATGTTTCCTAACCATGGACAAAGAGTTGTTATTTGATTAACGGGATCACATCATTAGGTGAATGATCTGATTGACATGATCCATTCCATTAGCTTAGCACCCGATCGTTTAGTATGTTGCTATTGCTTTCTTCATGACTTATACATGTTCCCATGACTATGAGATTATGTAACTCCCGTGTGCTGGAGGAACACTTTGTGTGCAACCAAACGTCACAACGTAACTGGGTGATTATAAAGGTGCTCTACAGGTGTCTCCAAAGGTACATGTTGGGTTGACGTATTTCGAGATTAGGATTTGTCACTCCGATCGTCGGAGAGGTATCTTAGGGCCCTCTCGGTAATGCACATCACTTAAGCCTTGCAAGCATTGCAACTAATGAGTTAGTTGCGGGATGATGTATTACAGAACGAGTAAAGAGACTTGCCGGTAACGAGATTGAACTAGGTATTGGATACCGACGATTGAATCTCGGGCAAGTAACATACCAATGACAAAGGGAACAACGTATGTTGTTATGCGTTCTGACCGATAAAGATCTTCGTAGAATATGTAGGAGCCAATATGGGCATCCAGGTCCCGCTATTGGTTATTGACCGGAGACGTGTCTCGGTCATGTCTACATTGTTCTCGAACCCGTAGGGTCCGCACGCTTAAGGTTTCGATGACAGTTATATTATGAGTTTATACGTTTTGATGTAACGAAGGGTGTTCGGAGTCCTAGATGAGATCACAGACATGACGAGGAGTCTCGAAATGGTCGAGACATAAAGATTGATATATTGGAAGCCTATGTTTGGATATCGAAAGTGTTCCGGGTGAAATCGGGATTTTACCGGAGTACCGGGAGGTTACGGGAACCCCCCGGGAGGTATATGGGCCTTAGTGGGCCTTAGTGGAAGAGCCCCTTGGTCCGAATAGGACAAGCAGAGGAGGCCGGCCCCCCTTCATCCTCTCTCTCCTCTTTCCCCCTCCACGAATCCTATTCCAACTAGGAAAGGGGGGGAGTCCTACTCCCGGAGTAGGACTCCTCCTGGCGCGCCTCCTCTTGGCCGGCCGGCTCCCCCTTTGAGCCTTTATATACGGAGGCAGGGGCACCCCCTAGAGATACAAGTTGATCCACGTGATCATATTCTTAGCCGTGTGCGGCGGCCCCTTCCACCATAGTCCTCGATAATATTGTAGCGGTGCTTAGGCGAAGCCCTGCGACGGTAGTACATCAAGATGGTCACCACGCCGTCGTGCTGACGGAACTCTTCCCCAACACTTTGCTGGATCGGAGTCCGGGGATCGTCATCGAGCTGAACGTGTGCTAGAACTCGGAGGTGCCGTAGTTTCGGTGCTTGATCGGTCGGGCCGTGGAGACGTACGACTACATCAACCAAACGCTTCCATTGTCGATCTACAAGGCTACGTAGATCACACTCTCCCCTCTCGTTGCTATGCATCACCATGATCTTGCATGTGCGTAGGAATTTTTTTTGAAATTACTACGTTCCCCAACAGATCCCGCCATGACGCTCTGCTTGCAACTGCACCAGCTTACTGCCCCACCATTCAAAATATACACGTATCCGGTTTGTGACTTAGAGTCATCCAGATCTGTGTCAAAGCTAGCATCGACTAACCCTTTACGACGAGCTCTTCGTCACCTCCATAAACGAGAAACATTTCCTTAGTCCTTTTCAGGTACTTCAGGATATTCTTGACCGCTGTCCAGTGTTCCTTGCCGGGATTACTTTGGTACCTTCCTACCAAACTTACGGCAAGGTTTACATCAGGTCTGGTACACAGCATGGCATACATAATAGACCCTATGGCAGAGGCATAGGGGATGACACTCATCTCTTCTATATCTTCTGCCGTGGTCGGACATTGAGCTGAGCTCAATTTCACACCTTGCAACACAGGCAAGAACCCCTTCTTAGACTGATCCATATTGAACCTTTTCAATATCTTATCAAGGTATGTGCTTTGTGAAAGACCTATGAGGCGTCTTGATCTATCTCTATTGATCTTGATGCCTAATATATAAGCAGCTTCTCCAAGGTCCTTCATTGAAAAACTCTTATTCAAGTAGGCCTTAATGCTGTCCAAAAGTTCTATATCATTTCCCATCAAAAGTATGTCATCTACATATAATATGAGAAATGCTACAGAGCTCCCACTCACTTTCTTGTAAACGCAGGCTTCTCCATAAGTCTGCATAAACCCAAACGCTTTGATCATCTCATCAAAGCGAATGTTCCAACTCCGAGATGCTTGCACCAGCCCATAAATCGAGCGTTGGAGCTTGCACACCTTGTCAGCATTCTTAGGATCGACAAAACCTTCCGGCTGCATCATATACAATTCTTCCTTAAGGAAACCATTAAGGAATGCCGTTTTGACGTCCATTTGCCATATCTCATAATCATAGAATGCGGCAATTGCTAACATGATTCGGACGGACTTCAGCTTCGCTACAGGTGAGAAAGTCTCATCGTAGTCAACCCCTTGAACTTGTCGATAACCCTTAGCGACAAGCCTAGCTTTATAGATGGTCACATTACCATCCGCGTCTGTCTTCTTCTTAAAGATCCATTTATTTTCTATGGCTCGCCGATCATTGGGCAAGTCAGTCAAAGTCCATACTTCGTTTTCATACATGGATCCTATCTCGGATTTCATGGCTTCCAGCCATTTGTCGGAATCCGGGCCCGCCATCGCTTCTTCATAGTTCGAAGGTTCACTGTTGTCTAACAACATGATTTCCAAGACAGGGTTGCCGTACCACTCTGGTGCGGAACATGTCCTTGTGGACCTACGAAGTTCAGTAGCAACTTGATCTGAAGTTTCATGATCATCATCGTTAACTTCCTCTCTAGTCGGTGCAGGCACCTCAGGAACATTTTCTTGAGTTGCGCCATTTTCCAGTTCAAGAGGTAATACTTCATCAAGTTCTACTTTCCTCCCACTTACTTCTTTCGAGAGACACTCTTTCTCTAGAAAGGATCCATTCTTGGCAACAAAGATCTTGCCTTCGGATCTGAGTTAGAAGGTATACCCAATAGTTTCTTTAGGGTATCCTATGAAGACGCATTTTTCTGACTTGGGTTCGAGCTTTTCAGGTTGAAGTTTCTTGACATAAGCATCGCATCCCCAAACTTTTAGAAACGACAACTTAGGTTTCTTCCCAAACCATAATTCATACAGTGTCGTCTCAACGGATTTCGACGAAGCCCTATTTAAAGTGAATGCGGCAGTCTCTAAAGCATAGCCCCAAAATGATAGTGGTAAATCGGTAAGAGACATCATAGATCGCACCATATCTAATAGAGTGCGATTACGACGTTCGGACACACCATTACGCTGAGGTGTTCCAGGCAGCGTGAGTTGTGAAACTATTCCATATTTTCTTAAGTGTGTGCCAAATTCGTGACTCAAGTATTCTCCCCCACGATTTGATCGCAAGAACTTGATTTTCCTGTCACGATGATTCTCGACCTCACTCTGAAATTCCTTGAACTTTTCAAAGGTCTCAGACTTGTGTTTCATTAAATAGATATACCCATATCTACTCAAGTCATCAGTGAGGGTGAGAACATAACGATAGCCACCGCGAGCCTCAACACTCATTGGACCGCACACATCAGTATGTATGATTTCCAATAAGTTGGTTGCTCGCTCCATTGTTCCTGAGAACGGAGTCTTGGTCATTTTACCCATGAGGCATGGCTCGCATGTGTCAAATGATTCGTAATCAAGAGACTCTAAAAGTCCATCTGCATGGAGCTTCTTCATGCGTTTGACACCTATGTGACCAAGACGGCAGTGCCACAAGTATGCGGGACTATCATTATCAACTTTACATCTTTTGGTATTCACACTATGAATATGTGTAACATTACGCTCGAGATTCATTAAGAATAAACCATTCACCATTGGAGCATGACCATAAAACATATCTCTCATATAAATAGAACAACCATTATTCTCGGATTTAAATGAGTAGCCATCTCGAATTAAACGAGATCCTGATACAATGTCCATGCTCAAAGCTGGCACTAAAACAATTATTGAGGTTTAAAACTAATCCCGTAGGTAAATGTAGAGGTAGCGTACCGACGGCGATCACATCGACCTTGGAACCATTCCCGACGCGCATCGTCACCTCGTCCTTCGCCAGTCTCCGCTTATTCCGCAGCTCCTGCTTTGAGTTACAAATGTGAGCAACTGCACCGGTATCAAATACCCAGGAGCTACTACGAGTACTGGTAAGGTACACATCAATTACATGTATATCACATATACCTTTCGTGATGCCGGCCTTCTTGTCCGTTAAGTATTTGGGGCAGTTCCGCTTCCAGTGACCATTTCCCTTACAATAAAAGCACTCAGTCTCGGGCTTGGGTCCATTCTTTGGCTTCTTCCCGGCAGCTTGCTTACCGGGCGCGGCAACTCCCTTGCCGTCCTTCTTGAAGTTCTTCTTACCCTTGCCTTTCTTGAACTTAGTGGTTTTATTCACCATCAACACTTGATGTTCCTCTTTGACTTCTACCTCTGCTGATTTCAGCATTGCAAATACTTCAGGAATGGTCTTTTCCATCCCCTGCATATTGAAGTTCATCACAAAGCTCTTGTAGCTTGGTGGAAGCGACTGAAGGATTCTGTCAATGACCGCGTCATCCGGGAGATTAACTCCTAGCTGAGTCAAGCGGTTATGTAACCCAGACATAGTGAGTATGTGCTCACTGACAGAACTGTTTTCCTCCATCTTACAGCTGAAGAACTTGTCGGAGACTTCATATCTCTCGACCCGGGAATGAGCTTGGAAAACCATTTTCAGCTCTTCGAACATCTCATATGCTCCGTGTCTCTCAAAATGCTTTTGGAGCCCCGGTTCTAAGCTGTAAAGCATGCCACACTGAACGAGGGAGTAATAATCGGAACATGTCTGCCAAGCGTTCATAACGTCTTGTTCTGCAGGGAGAGCAGGTGCTTCACCTAGCGGTGCTTGTAGGACATAATCTTTCTTGGCAGCTATGAGGATGATCCTCAGGTTCCGGACCTAGTCCGTATAGTTGCTGCCATCGTCTTTCAGCTTGGTTTTCTCTAGGAACGCGTTGAAGTTGAGGACAACGTTGGCCATTTGATCTACAAGACATGTTGTAAAGGTTTTAGACTAAGGTCATGATAATTAAGTTCATCTAATCAAATTATTAAATGAACTCCCACTCAGATAGACATCCCTCCAGTCATCTAAGTATAACATGATCCGAGTTAACTAGGCCGTGTCCGATCATCACGTGAGACGGACTAGTCAACGTCGGTGAACATCTTCATGTTGATCGTATCTTCTATACGACTCATGCTCGACCTTTCGGCCTTCTGTGTTCCGATGCCATGTCTGTACATGCTAGGCTCGTCAAGTCAACCTAAGTGTTTGCATGTGTAAATCTTTCTTACACCCGTTGTATGTGAACGTTGGAATCTATCACACCCGATCATCACGTGGTGCTTCGAAACAACGAACTGTCGCAATGGTGCACAGTTAGGGGGAACACTTTCTTGAAATTATTATGAGGGATCTTCTTATTTACTACCATCGTTCTAAGTAAACAAGATGTAAAACATGATAAACATCACATGCAATCAAATAATAATAGTGACATGATATGGCCAATATCACATAGCTCCTTTGATCTCCATCTTGGGGCTCCATGATCATCTTGTCACCGGCATGACACCATGATCTCCATCATCATGATCTTCATCATCGTGTCTCCATGAAGTTGCTCGCCAACTATTACTTCTACTACTATGGCTAACACGTTTAGCAATAAAGTAAAGTAATTTACATGGCGTTTCTCAATGACACGCAGGTCATACAAAAAATAAAGACAACTCCTATGGCTCCTGCCGGTTGTCATACTCATCGACATGCAAGTCGTGATTCCTATTACAAGAACATGATCTCATACATCACATATATCATTCATCATTCATCACAACTTTGGCCATATCACATCACAAAACACTTGCTGCAAAAACAAGTTAGACGTCCTCTAATTGTTGTTGCAAGTTTTACGTGGCTGCAAGAGGGTTCTAGCAAGAACGTTTTCTTACCTACGTTGAAGCCACAACATGATTTGTCAACTTCTATTTACCCTTCATAAGGACCCTTTTCGTCGAATCCGCTCCAACTAAAGTGGGAGAGACAGACACTCGCCAGCCACCTTATGCAACTAGTGCATATTAGTCGGTGGAACCGGTCTCACGTAAGCGTACGTGTAAGGTTGGTCCGGGCCGCTTCATCCCACAATACCGCTGAAGCAAAATAAGACTAGTAGCGGCAAGAAAGTTGACAACATCTATGCCCACAACAAATTGTGTTCTACTCGTGCAAAGAGAACTACGCATAGACCTAGCTCATGATGCCACTGTTGGGGAACGTTGCAGAAAACAAAAATTTTCCTACGGTTTCACCAAGATCCATCTATGAGTTCATCTAGCAACGAGTGATCGGATTGCATCTACATACCTTTGTAGATCGCGAGCGGAATCGTTCAAGAGAACGGGGATGAGGGAGTCGTACTCGATGTGATCCAAATCACCGGAGATCCTAGCGCCGAACGGACGGCACCTCCGCGTTCAACACACGTACGGTCAGCGTGACGTCTCCTCCTTCTTGATCCAGCAAGGGGGAAGAAGAGGTTGATGAAGATCCAGCAGCACGACGGCATGGTGGTGGATGCAGGAGTCACCGCAGCAGGGCTTCGCCGTTCTACTGCAAGAGGGAGAGGTGTAGCAGGGGAGAGGGAGGCGCCAAGAGTCAAGGGTGCGGCTGCCCCTCCCTCCCCCCTTTATATAGGCTCCCCAAGGGGGGGCGCCGACCCTAGGAGATGGGATCTCCTAGGGGGGGCGGCGGCCAAGGGTGGAGTGGCCCCCAAGGCAAGTGGGGGGCCCCCCACCCTAGGCGCAGGGGGTGGGCCAAGGGGGGCGCACCAGCCCACTATGGGCTGGTTCCCCTCCACACTTCAGCCCATGGGGCCCTCCGGGATGGGTGGCCCCACCTGGTGGACCCCCGGGACCCATCCGGTGGTCCCGGTACAATACCGGTGACCCCCGAAACTCTCCCGATGGACGAAACTGCACTTCCTATATATAATTCTTCACCTCCGGACCATTCCGGAACTCCTCGTGACGTCCGGGATCTCATCCGGGACTCGGAACAACTTTCGGTTTACTGCATATTCATATCTCTACAACCCTAGCGTCACCGAACCTTAAGTGTGTAGACCCTACGGGTTCGGGAGACATGTAGACATGACCGAGACGGCTCTCCGGTCAATAACTAACAGCGGGATCTGGATACCCATGTTGGCTCCCACATGCTCCTCGATGATCTCATCGGATGAACCACGATGTCGAGGATTCAAGCAACCCTGTATACAATTCCCTTTGTCAATCGGTACGTTACTTGCCCGAGATTCGATCGTCGGTATCCCAATACCTCGTTCAATCTCGTTACCGGCAAGTCACTTTACTCGTACCGTAATGCATGATCCCGTGACCAGACACTTGGTCACTTTGAGCTCATTATGATGATGCATTACCGAGTGGGCCCAGAGATACCTCTCCGTCATACGAAATGACAAATCCCAGTCTTGATCCGTGTCAACCCAACAGACACTTTCGGAGATACCCGTAGTATACCTTTATAGTCACCCAGTTACGTTGTGACGTTTGGTACACCCAAAGCATTCCTACGGTATCCGGGAGTTACACGATCTCATGGTCCAAGGAAAAGATACTTGACATTGGAAAACTCTAGCAAACGAAATATACGATCTTGTGCTATGTTTAGGATTGGGTCTTGTCCATCACATCATTCTCCTAATGATGTGATCTCGTTATCAATGACATCCAATGTCCATAGTCAGGAAATCATGACTATCTGTTGATCAACGAGCTAGTCAACTAGAGGCTTACTAGGGACATGTTGGTGTCTATGTATTCATACATGTATTACGATTTCCGGATAACACAATTATAGCATGAATAAAAGACAATTATCATGAACAAGGAAATATAATAATAATCCTTTTATTATTGCCTCTAGGGCATATTTCCAACAGGGACTCCCTCAAGAAGCGCTTCGTCGTTGCCGATCGGGTGGGCACGGCCCGGCTCGCGTCGCTACACGGCGAGTACGAGCGGCTGCGGATGGCGGACGATGATGATCTGGACAGCTACGCCGGGAAGCTCGGGGCCATGACAGCGCGCTATGCAGGTCTGGGGGCGGTGCTCAACAACGCGGCACTCGTGAAGAAGATGTTGGACACGGTGCCAGACCGCTTGTACCCCGCCATCGCCGGAATTGAATAGTTCTGCGACATGGAAACGATGGCGTTCGAGGAGGCTTTGGGGCGGCTCAAGGCGTTCGAGGAACGGACAAGGCGTCGCGGGTAGGATGGCGGCAGGCGTGACAGCGAGGAGTTGTTGCTGACTGCGGCACGGTGGGCAGCTCGGCAGCGATGCCAGGGCGGAGGCGGCTTCGACTATGATGACGACGGCGTGGGCAGCATGGCATCGGGCGGCGGAGGCAAGATGCGCGGACGCTGCTACAGCTGCGGCGAGTGCAGCCACTTCAAGCGTGAATGCCCAAAGCTGAGGAAGGCACCGGCGGCGGAGCGGACACTGCTGGCAGACGTCGACGTCCAAGACGCCGGCCTCCTTTGAGCCGTGGCTTAGGGTGTGTGTGTTGGGCATAAGCCACGCGAGATGCGTCGAGCGTGTGTGCGTACGTGTGTGTGTGCCCAGTCTATTGGCGAATGTGGGGGTGGGGTGCGTGAGTGGGTGTGTGGCGGGCTCTACGCGACCGGGACGTGTGCGTGCGCGTTGGGGGCGCTGACTGAGCGGGCTGGACCGAGTGCTCCGCGTAGATGGGGACGTGGGTTAGTGCCCTCGGCATGTACATGGTATAAAGTCTCCCGTGTGCGTTGTAACTGCTGTGCTGGAGTTTGAGCTTGGGGAAAGAAAAGCCGTACGTGCGACTGGGCGTTCGAGCGCCAGAAATCACCGAGTCCACTATGTGCTCCCTTCTTTCTCCCTTCCTCTTCTTCCTTGTGTCGTTTGAGCGCAGTAGAGAGAGAAGAGAGGGCTACGGGGTGAGAGGGAGAGAGCTAGGGCAGGAGCTTCGATTCCAACAAATACCTCTGTTGAAGAAGTTCTGCAGCATGAACTCTGTTGCAAACATCTGAGTACAATATCATCCTTGTTGCAAAGCAAGCAGGTCAACCAGACGACCACCCGGTGTTTAATCCAGTGGCTACGAGGCAGCGGATCTTTTAGAAAGATCCAACGGTTACAAGTCCTTGATCTTTTTTGTCCCAGTTACAAGTCCATCCTTGACTTGCAACTGGGTTCGAATTTTTTTGACCCAATTGCAAGTCAACCATTGACTCGCAACTGGGCTTGATGTTTATTTTACATCACAACTCAGCCTAATTTTGTTTGCAATAGTTGCAAGTCCATCCTCAACTTACAACCGGGTCTGGATTTTTTCTACCTCACCTTCAAGTCAACTCTCAACTCGCAACTGGGCTCGATGCTTATTTTGTATCACAACTGGTCTCAACTCTTTTTTGCATTAGTTGCAAGTTCACCCCCAACTTGCAACCGAGTCTAACTTTTTTTGTGCCTCGGTTGCAAGTCCACCATCGACTCGCAAATGGGGGTTGATATATTTTGTACCAATTTGCCTGTCAATCATCGACTCGCAAATTGGGCCCACACTTTTTTATCGCAGTTGAAATACAACCATTAACTCATAACCGGGTTCTTAATCCTTTTTTGCCACACTTGCAAGTCAACCAACGACTCACAACTGGGCCTGGCCTTTTTTTCGTCCCAGTTGCAAGTCCATCATTGACATGCAACTGGGCCCTTGTTCCTTTTTTGCCCCATTTTGCAAGTACACCTCTGACTCGCAAGTGGTCCAATGTTTTATAACCCAATTGTAGTCCACCATCGACTCACAACTCAACTTCACCCTTTTTAATCCCAATTGCAAATCCACCATCGACTTGCAACTAAGCCAACCCTTTTTTGTCCCAGTTGCAAATCCACCACTAACATGCAACTGGGCATTTGAAACCGATTTTTTTGCCTCAGTTTCAAGTACACCATCAATTCGCAACTGGGCCTTGACTCACAATTAAGCCTAATTTTTTTGCCTTAGTTGCAAGTTCATCATCGACTCGCAACTTGGCCTTGACTCGCAATTGAGCCTGATTTTTTTGTCTTGGTTGCAAGTCCACCATATCGACTCGCGCAAGTCCAGCATCGACTCGCAACTAGGGCATTTCTTTGCTTTTTTCGTAGGTTTTCTTCACAGGTAAAGGAATCCTGCCAGAATTTTCCCAAAAAGGCTCGGATGTGGCAGTGTCATTTTTTTTGGAGAGTTCCTTGTTGATGCCTATTAGCCTCAAATTGGCCAGCCTATATTTTTTTTTGGAGAGGTTGCTGGCAGGCATGTGTAATGTGTTGAATATTTGGACGTTTATTTTTGTAGAACAAAATGTCGACCTGAGAAGAATTCTAAAAGGTAAATGCTTGACGAAAAAAATAGGAAGATACAATGTTGCTATCAAATTTTGACTAAGTGATTGTTTACCAAAATGAACAGAAAATGCATTTCATTAATGCTGAAAATTTTGTTCAACGTATATTAGAAGATATTTGCAGCCCACATTTAAAAATTGTTCACCTTGTTTGAGAAATTGTTCACCATGTTAGAGAAAAAATGTTCGCCATATTTTTGAAAAATGTTCACCATATATAAAGAAGTTCACCGTGTAACTAAAAATACTCATCATATTTTACAGAATGTTCAGTGTATATATATTTCAAAAATGTTCAGCTGGTTCTGAATGCCAAACATGACCAAATGTCAGTTAGTCAACATGCAAGCTACAATCTGACCAGCCGAATGTGAACCTACCTGCAAATCCCTGCATTATGCTACCTATTTAATTAATTTTTGAAGCACGTACGTGTACTGATATTGCTAGTATACACTGCCGCTTAAGCATGCGACTGACGCGACAGTGGTACTGTACTAAACTAACTTAAATCAGTGATAATTGCAGCTCTTTTAGGTTTTTTTTAGGGTAGCTCTTTTAGGTTTGTTAGCGACTGGGACGAGCAGACCATGCACGCTCGCAGATTCTGTGGCGGTTCCAGATTGCTTGTCTACGTACGTGGGCTGCCGGTCGACCAGACGTACAACCCTAAAGAAACAAAGAAAGAAAATAAGTGCTGAGATAAAAAAATATGTGGTGAAGTAGACTTAGATGTGACATAGTTATATGAGTCCATGTGAAAAAGGAACGACAAATCGTATTTACAACGGATCCGGAGGAATTGCAACCCTGAAACAGGGTGGACAGACCTAGTAGACTCCAGTCTTAAAACGTGTACGGCGCTCCTGCACCCGATAAATAGGGATCGAACGCTAAAAGCTCGACGGTGATGGCCATGGACGGTGAGCTGCTCGAGCCCAAACCGTGGGCGCCGTCCACGGGCTCCTCCGAGCAGGAGGCCGATGTGGAGACTGCTTCCGGTGACCACGGCAAGGAGCCCGCTGCGCAGCAGGATCTGACGCGCATCCTGCCGGAGGACATGCTAGCAGACGTCTTGCGCCATCTCGCGCCGCGCTGGCTCGCGGCATCCCGCTGCGTCTGCAGGGACTGGCGCGCCACCGTCGACGCCCGCCGCCTCCTGCGCGCGGACCTGCTCCCGCTCTCGTTCCATGGCATCTTCCTCCACTTTGACGCGCACACGTTCCCGGAGTTATTCGCCCGTCCCTCCTCCTCCTCCACGGGCGGCCTCGCCATCAGCGGCGGGCTCGACTTCCTTCCGGACGCCAACACGTCCATCAAGATTCCCCAGCACGGCTACCGTAAGGGTTGCCGATATGGCATCGTGGATCACTGCAATGGCCTCCTCTTGCTCGGTAATAGATACGTGGTTAACCCTGCTACACGACGCTGCCATCATCTGCCCCTGTGCCCGCCGGCGCCCAAGCTTCCCTTGCAGATGGTTGGCCACGTCAGACAGATTACGTTCAATAGGTACCTGGTCTTTGATCCGATGGTGTCACCACACTACGAGGTGTTCGTGATTCCCCGTACGTTTTTCGTCGGTCATGGGAAAGAAATGGAGTATTTTGACCCCTTAGTGAAGGAATCTAGGTGGACGTCAGGTTCGTCATCTTCATGGATCTTCCGTGTCTTCTCTTCAAAGACAGGTCAATGGGAGGAGAAGTCCTTTGTTCGAGAAGAGGGTGCTCCAAGGACCAACATAACATACTCGCCGGTGGAATGGCGAGAACGCGCGGTCTACTGGCGAGGAGCACTTTACCTGCAACGCCAGGCTAATTTCGTTTTAAGGTTTGTTGTGTATATATCCTTTTTCATCTGCCTTCCCTTGGTGGAAGGATTTCTTTACTTTGGTAAGTTTTTATGTTCACATATTTCAAACAATAATGCTTTGGTTTTGCAGAATGTCCCTGTCCAACAACAAGTACTGCCTAATTGAGCCACCCATGGGCATGGGATTGAGCGTACATCCAAATCGTTATCTAGAAAGGTCAGAACAAGGGGTGTACTTTGCAGCTGTTGATAAGTATCGTCTTCGGGTTTGGGTCCTTAGCGAATCATCTGGCCAAATCGAGTGGGTATTCAAGCATGACAATGACCTTGAGCACGCTGTATCACATCACCGCGGACAATTCCATGGACCTTGGGTGTTAAAAGATGTTAACTACAACTCATTTTGCTCCCATCTTCCAGGATACAAAAAGAAAGGTACAGTTGGAGATAACTTTGAATGGAACTCCGATAGCGATGACGATGAAGTAAAGACTGAAGGGTGTTACCTAGCGGAGAACAAGAAAGGAAAAAATACATGGAAACTCATTGATACTAACCCTGTCGAAGATTTTCAAATGGAAGATGAAGTGTCTTATGTTTACAATCCTGATATTATAATACTCGGATTTCACCCATATAGAGAGATCGTCTTCCTGACTAGTGGATCCAGGGAGAAGGAAGTGGCCTATCATTTGAGTACCTCCAAGGTTGAAGGCATAGGCAACATATGCCCAACAAACTATACCCAGTTCAATGGATTCTCTAACCAACCGCCCATCATCGGATATTCTTTTACCTACACGCCGTGTTGGCTTGAAGAGTTGGCTAGAAACATTTAGTTTAGAAGCTCATCTGAAACGTTGACAAACTTGTTGGTTGGAATGTATGTGAGCACATGATTGCTTAGTCATTTTTAGTTTATACATGGATTTACAAGGATTGGTTCCTACATAAAAAAAAGACCACCGTGTGTGGTATGTTTTTGTTCGGTTACTGGTGCCTTAATTGTTAAATTTATATGTTCTTTTATCTTCAATATTTTGTATCATGGCGAGTCCTACCTTGAGAGATCTTACTCTGATGGGGTGTCTTCTATGATCACTTCCGTACTAGTGAATGGTGGTTTTCAATTTTTGTATGATTTGGATAATGGTTTTGGCTGAGAGGACGGAGAGCATAGAGTACATGCGCACGATTTTTTTACTTATCTAATCCTTCGTCAAACAAAATTGACAGAAAATACACCTCTCTGAATAAAATTGCCAAAATTGCCCTGCTGGAGGGCTGTCGTCACGTCACGTGTACTTTCCACAATCTTGGTGTACGTGGCACCGCAAATGACCTCATGCCCGTCGCAGCAGGGTGCTTCAACCACCTTTTATTGTTGGAAGTGGCTTCCGTCACGCTGTATGGGGAAAGGTACACGTGTCGACACAACAAGCTTTCGTCGGATCATTTTTGATAATTTTGTTTTGTGGGGTGTATTTATGTCAACTGCGTTCAGCATATATTGTATGCATGGGTGGTCCTTCCGCACCACCGCAGATTGATTTTGGAGGTCCATTTGATCAGCTGTCCGTGGCAGTCACCTCTGCTGAGCTCCTCTGCGAGTGTGGTGTGGGACGGCATAGCCCCAAAGTTTTAGAGGTCCAAAATTTTAAAAACTTTAGATCATTAATATATTAATCTTCCTGTTCGGTACGACCTCATTATGCTAGTTTTTTTACTCTCTCCGTCCCAAAATAAATGACTCAAGATTGTACTAACTTTTTACTAAAATTAGTATAAAGTTGAGTCACTTATTTTGGGATGGAGGGAGTATAACAATACAAATATCTTAGACGTAGCTTCAGCTCAACCGGGGAGCATTAATATTTTTTTAAACCGCAAACTGTAGAACAATAGTTCTACGGTATCATTTTATAAAATAATAAAGGTATGTTATATGGGGCGAGTAAAGAAAGAAACACTAGTGCAAAAACCCTATATAAAATTTTACTACTAGCAGCCCCAGAAAACAGGATGTTGCCGCTAATTTTACTAACTACCAACAGCGTCCAAGAAAAAAAAGAACACTGCAGACGTGAAAGAAGTAGCGGCGTTCGTACAAAAGGAGCATTGCAAGGTTGGTACATGAAGTCACCCACTACAGCAGCGTGTGGTGCTTGGAGGAAAGTTGCTACTTGGATGTCTAAGCGACTGAGTACTGACTTGCATGTGGGTCTTACAAGCTGACGTCGGTTAGTTGTCTTGGATGCTGCTAACAGGTACTCTCTCCGTAAACTAATATAAGAGCATTTAGATTACTATTTTAGTTATCTAAACACTCTTATATTAGTTTACAGGAGTACTAAAAACTAGCATAGTTTACTTGCCCTACACGCTGCTAATGTTTGCGCCCTGTAGGCATTGGGCCGGCCCAACGATCTGTTTGGCGAGAGTCTGTCTGACACGGACTGCATATCGCTTGAGATCGAGATATATAGATGGAAGCCCTCTGAAGATTTCAGATCGATTGAGATCGAAAAAAAACCTAGTCGATGGCCAAGACGCAGCAGCCGCCGTGGGTGGTACAATTCAACGGGACAAGCAAACCCGCCCTCTTCGCGCCGTTCGACGGATGCGTCCGCTGGGACGATCACGAGACGCCGGACGTGCCGTTTCTGCAAGGGAAACGATGCCTCGGCCTCGACGGAGACTGGTCGCTCATGGTCGACGAGCAAAGCAAGGAGTGCTTCCTCGTGAGCTTTGCTGATACTCCGTTGCTGTCGGCCCCCGGCGTAATCGCTCTCCCGCCGCTCCCCGTGGACGCGCCAGAGTTGTACCTATGGTTCGGCTGCGCGCTCTCGGCGCAAACGCCGCCTGACTGTACGGTCGTGCTCGACTTCGTCAGGGAGAGGTACCTTCTCCACTGCCGCCCCGGCGACCCCGAGTGGTCCCGTCTCCCCGTGGAGCTCGTTGAGGTGAACGACCAGTTCGACGGCCCCATAACCCGTGGCCACCAGGGGAAGGTGTACGCGACGTCCATGCTATCCTTCGTGGCCCTTGACGTGTCCGGCCCGGCGCCGGTGGTCGAGAGGATGGACATGACGCCCCCGCCGCGGTGCCCAGTGCACGCTGAGTACAAGTGCTACCCGGTGCCGTGTCCTGATGGCGAGCTATTCTTGGTGCGCTGCTGCCTCTTTGGGTGCCCGGAAGAGGTGGTGGATGTGAAGGTTTTCCGATGGAACGATGAAGATGATTCGTGGGAGACGGTCGAAACTATTGGGGACAAAACGTTCTTTGTAGGCAGGTTTACTTTTGCGGTCCCGTCGGCCACTGAAGCGGGAACCCAACCCAACTGCATCCATGTGCTGCGCAAAGTTTGCGGTGTATTTGGTATCTATACCGTTTCGCTTGATGATATGACCATTTGTCTTAGCATTGTCGAGGGATGTGATGATGATAATGATGACGGTGAGGATCAAGTTTTCTGGGCTCTTCCCACTAGGTCAGTTCAATTCCACTCGCTCGATTTGAACAAGTATTACTGTAGGAATACTAGTATGTGTGCTGTTGATGAATGCGATGATTTAATGTCTCTCTCTCTATATATGTATATGTTATTTGCAGCTTTGGTCTGGAAGCAGCACGAATTATCAACACTTCTGATAATGTCTCCAGTGAAATAAGTCTGTACATGATTATATTACTGATAAATTTACTGGGTTGAGTACGCTAGTTTAACATGTATACCTTGGCAGGTGATGCATACAAGAATTGAACATTGCTGCGGAGAGCAAGAAACAGAGGACATGACGATGAGTACCGCGGCCTCTCCAGAGGAGAGGCATTGGTGTGACCTCCATACCGACTTGTTGCAGTTACTAGCACACAAGATTTCATTCATCGATTTCCTACACCAGAAAGCTGTGTGCAAGCAGTGGAACTCCATTAAGATCCCGATCCAGCATGCAAAAGTCTCTCCATTGCTCATGCAACTCGACCAGCAGGAAGGAACAAGGAGGATCTTCTCGAGATCTTTGATCCGGTGAGCGAGAAGAAGTATAGCATCAGGGTAAACATCCCTGTTTCAGGTCTGGAATCTCAAGGATCACAGTTACTACATTTCACAAAGAACGGCTGGGTCATCGTGTCGAGAGCCGGCGACCACATGCTCTTCCTAGTGAATCCATTCAAGAATTATCCTGATGGCGGCCATGTGATCGTATTCCACCTCTGAAAGTCCCTGTCCTCAAAGGATTGTCGTTTTCTTCAGTGCCGGGTTCTCCGGACTTCGTGGTCCTCGCCGCAGGAACTAACCCAAGCGGCCAAGTTACCATCATACGAACATGGCGAATGGGAGATGAAAATTGGAAGAAAGAATGCATTGGCGATTATGACGTGCCCTTCTTCATGGCATCTCACAACCCCTTTTTCCTGGACGGACTCTTCTATTTTCTGGACATCAATGGCAGGCTTGGAGTCGTGGACCCGAACAAGGACGAAATGGAATGGAACCTCATGGAAAAGCCGGATCAACCAATACGTGGAAGCGATGAGGTGCATTCTGGGGAATGGGACTATAGCTATCTGGTGGAGTGGAAGCAGGAGCTGATCACCATTGTCAGAGATAATGGCGATGATGGGTCCATCAAAATGTTCAAGCTGGATCGGTCTCGGATGGTTTGGTCAGAGTTGGAAGGGTTGGAGGGCGCGGCCATGTTTTGGGATAGGAAGAATGCTTTAATTGTTGTGCCACCCGTCGAAGAAGATTTATGTAACAAGGTGTTCCTACCAAACTATAACGAGACCAACGGTGGTGGCAGGAAGCAGGCGTTCTACTCATTCCAAGAGCAATGCTACTACCCTTCCTTTTATGCCAAGGAGTCCATGAACGCTATATGGTTCTAGCCAGACCTGGACGTACTTACGATAACTGACCAGTAGTGCATGTTATTTCCTTGTTGATCGAGATCCTAGCCAAGAGTTCTTGGAAACTCCATAACATAAGCACCTATGGAAGATGCACTGTATAGGGCCTAAACATTTTTATCCTGAAACAACTACAAAGTAGAGTTATGGATGCCGGTATCTTCGGATGCTTAAAATTGGACTTACTTTTATATATGCCTTTTTCAGATATTGGCCGTATACACACATGACACTCAAAATCCCTCTCCTGCATATATGCACCAGGTACAGCTGTACAGACCATCAAGCGGCAGTTGAAAAGAGGATTTTGCCCTTGGTCATACCTTGCGATGATTTAACCAAATGATATTGGTGTAAGTTTTGATGATTTAGTGAAATGATGTTTCTGCAGTTTCTATTCCAGAATTTTGGCATGAATACGAACAAATGTTTGATTTAATTATAACTAGTTAATTGCATGTGCGTTGAACAAGGGCATATAATATTAATGATACTAATGTTTGTATTTCTCCAAAAGTTATTTCACAGTTATCTCTCCTTCAGAATTGTCAAACAATAACAACAATGTAGAAGAAATTTGAGTAAATGATTTAGTGATAACAAGAACTTGATGCACCATTTATCACTCCTTGGCTTTACTGCCTCATAAATATTAGTTTCATAAAAACCTTCATCTGACTATGGACTGGGACAAAAAGGCCATATTCTCATATCATTGAGCTTCAGCTATGGACACGAGGTAACATGCAATGGCAAAACAAAAAAAGTTTTATCTACGAGCACATGACAAGTCAATTTGGAAAAACAACCTTCCTGCCAATTTCATCCATCTAAGAGACCTAAGAGTTACTGTGTGTGCACCAGGTGGTGTGGCCGGGCACCCACAGTTCCTCAACGTCCGCGTGCAGAAGGAGCCCACGCGGAGGTAGCGCGATGATCTCCAGCCGCCCCACGCACTGCAGGTCGCCTGACGCATCCATCAAAGTCGTCCTTCCTCCTCGCCCGACGTGTCCATCGGGGCCGTCCTTGGAGCAGAGGGGGAGATGAGAGAGAGAGCAGAAATTTTACTCCGGACCGTTTTGATGAAGTATATTTAGGGAAATGGTTGGGGCCGGAGTATAACTTTTTCTCCCTTACGGCGGATTGGGGATCGGTTATGTGTGAATTAGAGGAGTAAAACCGACTTTGTACTCCTCTAACGCCGGATAGGGGGTCGGTTGGAAATGCCCTTACCCATACATGTGCACATAGAAGTACATTCTAGTACTCCCTCCATTCTATAATATAGCGCATATAAAATAAGTGTTTTAGACACAGTTTTTCTAAAAGAATGACAAATCAAAAACCGTTTCCTGTTCATTATAAATATGAGCCTAAACACCATTAGAGTACCATGTTAGCCACCATTTGACTCGGATGGGTAGATCCATAGATGTGAGGTAATCGGACACTAAGAGGGTTGTAAACTTGTGTGAATTGGATTACTGAGATCCAGGTTAATTAGTACTCCCTCCGTCGCAGAATATGAGAACGTTTTTGACACTACACTAGCTAGTGTTAAAAACGTTTTTATATTTTATGACGGAGGGAGTAATATATAACCATTTCCCCCGCAAAAAAGAACACTACTGGAGTAGCAGAGATGTTTGCATGCGGAAAAAAAAACTTTAAGAACAGAACTTAATACCCAAAGGAGCACTACCAGTCCTGCCTTTAATCGAACCACCTGTACCACGCCAGGCGCCATGTCAAACACCTTACGTATCAGCTAGAGACACCTTGGCATTCCCTGTTCTACAAAGATGAACATCACACGGAGACAATGGCGAATCCAGGAAAAAAGGTCACACGTCGATTATTCCTTCTTCTCTCTCGTGCCCGCGTCGCCCTCCCGCGGGCAACCGGCCGCGCGTCGCGCCTCCTCCCTCCAGGCTCCCCCCTCCCTTCTTCCTTCTCGCCGCCGGCGCCGGCGCCCGCGGCCGGCTTGGCCCTGCCGTCGCCACTGGCGGCGGCCTCCTGGCCCTTCCCCTCCCAGTCGCTCTCCTGCGCGGGCGGAGCGGCTCCGGGGGGTGCATCTAGGCGGCGGCGGTCTGGCGGGGCGGCGGGGCTCCGTGGCGCATGCAGGCGAGCAATTGAGCGGTGGCGTCACCGTTGGCGGCGGGGCGGCGGGATCTGGCGTCGTCCGCTCGGCCCAGACCTGGGCCCTTCGGGCCCCATCTGGGCCTGGGCGGACCGGCGGTGGGGATGGCTCTGGTGTGGCTTCTGGGAGGTGGGGGAGATGCGACGCGTGGCTGGGTGCCGGCGGCGACGATGCCGGCCTGCTGCATCGCGGCCGGCGGGGCTTAACGGGCCTGCTTCGGGCCTGGCTGGGCCAGGGGTGGCCCGGCATGCCCCGCTGCCGCGTCCGGACGGCTACCACGATAGTGCCGGAGGCACGGGCCTCCCGCACGACGGCGGTGGAGATGGTTCCCTCCCGCTCGGCGTCGATGTTGCTGCTCCCGTCATGGTGAGCTTCTCTCCGGTCCTCTTGGCCTCGTGGTGGTGTTCGTAGTGAGGCGGCGTGGGTGGCGGCGCTACTGCGTTGGCGCATGGTGTTGGGCGACGGTTTGGCGGTCGGTTCCGTTCGGTTGGGCGGTTGGGGTTGGAATGCGGGAGAAATCCCTGTCGGCTTCGGCCCCGACGCGGTGACACCTACGGGTGCCACCATTCCTCCCTGGAGGGTGTCAGTGGTATCCACCCCGCCCCCCACACCTCCCTCCGCATGCCCGGGGAAACCCGAGGACTCGTCCGGGCAGCAGCGTCGTCGGCATCGCATCCCTTCTTGGAGGTCCTGCTTGGTACGCGACAGATCGAAGCCTCGGTCTGTGGTGTTTTGTTTCCGGTGGGCGCCGCGGTGGCGGGTCATCCGCGTTTTGCCAAGCTGCCGTGGTTGGCATTGTTTCTTCTTCTTCTTCTCTTGGTGTGTTGTGCTGCTCGCCACAGCGTTATCTGTACTCGGTGTTAGTTGCTTTGGAATACAAAGCGAGGGAAACCCTTTTTCGATAATTCAGGAAAAAAAATGAAGGGTGGGCTCAAAGTTAAGGGCGAGAAACGAAACGTCATTTTGAAGAGAAAAAACATTATCTCCTAGTCCTTTGTTGAATAAACTAATATTTTGCCAGAATACTACTAAAAATATGGATTGTTTACAGGTATTTTCTGAAAATATCAAATTTCGAATGGAAATTTAAATCTGTCTAGCCAAATAGTTGTTATCTCGCATTCCCCTTTATTGAAACAAGCTCAGACTTTCCTAGATTATTATTGGAAACATGTAGTATTTGCTGGATGTTTTTTTAATATGAAAATTTGAACCAAATTCTGAAATTGTTTAGCAAAATACAACCACTATCTCTGAATACCTTTTCTTCAAATAAGCTAAAAAAATCAGATTGCTACTGAAAACATGTACGTAGTATTTACTGTAATTGTTCTGAATTTTTTGAAAATCAAATTGAACTTTATATTGGTATTGCCCATTTAAACAGACAAAATTTGGTATAGCGATGCCCGATGTGTGAGTGTGCCTCATCTCGCACTCATGTGTGCCTACTCGATGTGTTTTCCGCTACTTGCCTGTGTACTGTTGGTGTTGTTTGCTGAAGCCTCAGATCGAGAGATTGGGTTGCTGGGTTGGACGAAGTGTAGTACTATAATAAAAAAAATGTATTTTTGAGGGTAGGCTAGAGCCTGTTGAAGCCTCTCTACTGGACTCGCCACTGCACGGAGACAAAATTCAGAATAGGCATGTTTGGTACCAACTTCATCAAGAAATGAATCAACATGCTAACATTTATCTTCTGGCCACATTAAGATGTAGATGTAGATGTATATTTCAGTATAAAATACAAAAAAAATGTAATAATTAAGTCCCCAAAGTAGTTTATAATGACAAGTATACACAAAAGAGACCATTGCAAATTCAACAAGTGCTTTCTTGCTCCTAGTACTCCCTGGGCTATGAGATGTCCTTTTGCTCCATGTACCGATGACTGGGTTATCATTGTAGGGACCAATGGGGTGATGTTCAGTTCAGGTATTATGTTTAGCCGGTGTTCTATTATACTCCCTCTGTAAACTAATATAACATGTTTTAGAAACTTGTGCCAAATCTCTAAAATGTCATATACGAGTTTACACAAATAGTATATTTGAATGGATTTGCTAATTATCATCTGAATGAGAATTAGCAATGACCCAATCAGGAAGGCTATAGGAACTGATTCAACGTTGAGATACTCAGCACTGATTACGGTTGCAACCCTCGCCGTTGCATGCCTCTGCCCTGTCCTACCCTCACCTTGGGACAACCTCCAGTTCAGCCATGCCGTCCCTCGCCTCCGGTGCTCCTGTCAAAAAGCCTTGCCCTCCCTCCGTTTATGAATAAGTGTACATCTAGCTTTTGTCGTAAGTTAAACTTTTAAAACTTTAACCAACTTTATAAAAAAAAGTAGCAACATTTATGGCGATAAATTAGTATCACTAGATTCATTTTTAAATGTATTTTCATACTATACCAATTTGATGTCATATATGCTACTATTCTTTTAAAAAAAGTTAGTCAAAATTATAAAACTTTGGCTTAGAACAAATGGTAGAAGTATACTTATTCGCGGACGGAGGAAATAAGTAATAAATATAATTATAGGGACACAACTACCCATTTTTGTGAATTGTGCAGCTATAATAGTCAGAAAGACTTGACACCAAAAAGCTAAAGGAACCACATCTCTACTTACTACTCCCTCCGTTCCTAAATATAAGTCTTTTTAGACATTTCAAATGAACCATAACATATAGATGTATCTAGACATATTTTAAAGTGTAGATTCAGTCATTTTGCTCCGTATGCAGTCACTTGTTGGAATCTCTAAAAAGACTTATATTTGGGAACGGAGGGAGTATTAAATAATCAAACAAGAATTTTCTTAAATGCATCCCATAATTAGTCCCACAACACCGCAAAACCAATCAGCACCACACAATTAGGCCCATAATTTTTAATCTAACAGTCATAATTAATCTAATACCACTACAGTGTGCACTTAGCAATTTTCGATGGCTGACCGTACTCCACCACCGTTCACGTCCCGCTTCTGCACAGGCATCCCCATAATTACGCGAGGCACGAAAAACGAAATCACTAGCCCTCACATAATCACGCAACCATCTCCTATAACCACGAACCCTTAGATAAAATTCAAAAAGAAAATTACTCATCCCCGCGGTCCCCCCTGCCGCCGCCATGCCACCCAGGGTGCAGGAGCCGCCGCACCCCGGCCTCGTGCTGCCCGCAGCATGCCGCGCCGCCGCGTGACGAGGGAGCAGGAGCCGCCGTGACCTCGGCATCCTGTCGTGCCGCGCGCCGCGCCGCCGAGGGAGCAGGAGCCCCCGTCGCCCTTCACCGCGTCCTCCGCCTCCCTCACTCTGTCGCCGCAAGCTGCCTCACCGACTGGATCCGCTCGATTTGGACAAGCCGCTACCACATCCCTCAAGGGAACTGGACTGCGTGTAATCCGCCTCCGCCATGCCCCACTACTCGCATGGCGTCCACTGCCTGGAAGCAACCACCGCCGGTCCACTCCACGCGCGGATGCGCCAACCTTAACACCATCTCCATCCACTTGACGATGTACTCATAGCGTGGACTCTAGCCATGATCGAGATGTCTCACCACCTCAGGTTATTATGTTCATCAAGGTAGGCTACTTTAGGTACCCTGAGTTGTTGTTTTCCCCGTTTAGGCTAATGATGTTCATAGAAGACGCAACTCTAAATAGTTTTGCTTTATGTATGACTACATCTACAATACAAGCTTTATTTGGGTAGTATATTTATTTGATTGAGTCGATGTGATCTGGAGGTGTGCTCAGTTTTATGTTAGCAATTTAGCATTTTCAGGTTTGATCCGAGTGTACCTGGAGGTGTGCCAAAGTCTGAAGCATCGCCGCCGTTGCTTCTTCGTGCACCACAGATGCTCATCGACATGCAATGTTTTTTTCGTGTCGGGGGTGATGAAGCCATGTACCTAGGGTAGGGGCATGAACCTGTCCAAGGAGCCCTACCCTAGGACATCCCTAGGAGAAGTCACCTTTCAATCGACTTGAAGGTATCCCACTCGACGGATTCAAGACACTCGACCAGAAAGCTATCACTCGACCATGAAGCCAACCACTCGACCGCCAGGAGACCTATAGTTACTCCGCAGGCAAACGGCCAGCTGTTAAGTAGTCTTTATGGTCATTATAGCACTTTATTAGGGGCGTTACCAGTAACGCCCGACCTTAAATGTACCTGAAAACCCTGCATTACTGAGGGCAGGAGGGGGCCGGCGAACTCTATATAAGCCACCCCCCTCCTCAGGATGGAGGGTTCGCACCCCTGTTATTCACACACCAGTAATCCAGTCGACCGCCTCCGGGCACCGAGACGTAGGGCTGTTACTTCCTCCGTGAAGGGCCTGAACTCGTACATCTTGGTGTGTTTACAACTTCCCAATAGCTGAGATCTAGCCTCTCCATACATACCCCCCTACATCACTGTCAGAGTTAGAACCACGACAGTTGGCGCCCACCGTGGGGCGGGAATCTTAGCGCCTGATTGGAGAAGTTGCGATTTTTCCGATCCCTTTGATCATGGTTTCGTGCGGAGTTTTGGTGGAGGGCCGCGAGATCCGCCTTGGCGCGCTCACGTTCATCACCGACGACTCCACCTGGCTTCAGGAGGCGCCACTCGACATCGACGCGCTCCCCGTTCGTGGTGCGACGCATTTCCGCGCATGCATTCGTGGCGTCCTCCTGCGGCAGCCGTCGACCCAGTATCGGTCGGCCCCCGTATCGTCTCCCCACTCTGTCTCCCACCGGCGCAAGCGCTCCGGTCGGTCGAGACTTCAGAGGTGGGTGAGGCATGCCGTGGCTCGCCAGTCGGCCGCCCCGCAAGTCGCGGCAAACGAGCCCGACGAATCCCTCTGCGGCCTGTTCGACCTGTCGACTGGCTCTGCGGAGACCGCATCCGAGTGCGACAGCAGCGACCCAGCGGCTGAGATCCTGGCGGTCGATGGAACGCACAGTACTCCCGGTTTCCCTCGCACTGATGGAGCGCGGGTGGGGGCGACCCGTCGCGTCCCCACGATGAGTATCTCCCCGAACCTCTCATGTCATTACAGCGAGAGGAGCTTCGCCGCCGGAACACGGACGCACTCCGCACTCCTATTGTCGGAGAGTCCCCCGAGGCCCGGGCCTTGGAGGACGCGCGCTTGGCTAATTTGGCCGAGCGCACTCGACTGGAAAATCTCCAGGGAGCACTCGACGAGCAAGCGCGTCAGCGAGCTCCCGAGTCTAGTCGACGCCAGCTCTTCCCGCCGACGCAGGTATACCGAACCCCAGTTCAAAATTTGGCCGCCGCGGCTCGTATAGCAGAATCGATTCAGCCCTCCCAGTCGGAGGCTGGCAGGGGCTTGTTACAGATCAGAGCGTTGCTCCGGGCGGCGGGAAACTAGAATTCCGCTGTTTCTCAGTCGTGGAATAGGATCCACAGTCGATCCGTTGCAACAGATACAGTCCAGTCGGCTCACAGCCCGCGGTCGCCCCCGAGGCGTGAGGGACATGGCGACCGGCATGATTAGTACAGAAGGAATGAGCGGTATGATCACCGATCCGATTGTGATGATCGACGTCGAGTGCCAACCCCTCCCCCGAGGAGTGGGTCGTATGCGCCTCGACATCGAGATGACAGGCGCCCTCATAGCGTTGGGCAGAGGATTCCCGTTGACCCCAGGGACCCAGGCTTTGACGCGAGATCTGTCCTTGTTCAAGGCTTGGTCGACAGGAACAGGGCTCATCGGGAAGGCCAGAATAGAGATGCGCCCGCCAGCAGCAGAATACGTGTTTCAGGGCCAGAGTGTTTCAGTCGAGCCATCAGGGCCGCGGTGATTCCTCCCAACTTTCGGTTGGCGACTGGAGTCAGCAAGTTCACCGGTGAGTCTAAGCCTGACACTTGGCTCGAAGATTACCGAGTGGCTGTACAGATCGGCGGTGGCAATAATGAGGTGGCTATGAAGCATTTGCCTCTCCTGTTAGAGGGCTCGGCCAGAGCGTGGCTGAATCAGTTAGCACCCAGCAGCATCTACACTTGGGAGGATCTCTCTCGAGTGTTTGTCACAACCTTTGAGGGAACATGCAAGCGACCCGCAGGCCTTACGGAATTGCGGTCTTGCATGCAGAAGTCGAGTGAAACTCTGAGGGATTACATCCAGAACTGGATCACTTTGCATCACACAGTTGAGAACGTACCGGATCACCAAGCAGTTTATGCCTTTAAAGAAGGCGTCAAGAACAGAGAGTTGAACCTGAAGTTCGGTCGGACCGGAGAAATGTCCCTGAATCGGATGATGGAAATTGCCACCAAATACGCTAATGGAGAAGATGAAGATGACTCCGGAGTGGCAAGCAGAAAGCAGTCGCCCAGGAAACCGGAGGTAATTCCAGTCGGAAGGAGAAGCGGAAGGCCGAGCCAGCCGCCCCTGGGGAGGCCCTGGCCGCAACCCAGGGAAATTTCAAGGGAAAACCCAAAGGCCCATGGAAGCCCAAGAAAGTCAAGGATCAAGATGGAAATGATGTTTTGGATCTGCCATGTCACATCCACACCAAGAAAGATGAGGAGGGTAATTTTATTTACCCAAAGCATACCACTCGACAGTGTCGGCTCCTGATCCAGCAGTTTCAGGGCAAACAGTCCAAAGATAAGGAAAAAGAGTCGGACAGAGTTGAGGACAAGGAAGATAGTAACGATGGATACCCCCAAATCAATTCCACCCTGATGATTTTTGCTGATGTCGAAAGCAAAAGTCGACTAAAAGTCATTAATCGTGAGGTGAATATGGTTGCTCCGGCAACACCCAGTTATCTGAAGTGGTCTCAGACTGCCATCACATTCGACCAGTCTGATCACCCTACGCACATTGCCACCCCTGGGAGGCAAGCTTTGGTGGTCGACCCAGTTGTCGAAGGCACTCGACTGACCAAAGTCCTGATGGATGGTGGCAGTGGCCTGAACATATTGTATGCTGAAACATTGAAAGGAATGGGCATTCCGATGTCCAGGCTCAGTACCAGTAACATGAGCTTCCACGGAGTCATCCCTGGAAAGAAAGCCGAATCACTCGGCCAGATCGCTCTTGATGTGGTTTTTGGTGATTCGAAGAATTACCGCAAGGAAAAGTTAACATTTGAGGTTGTGGACTTCCAAAGTGCTTATCATGCTATTCTGGGCCGGCCAGCTTATGCACGCTTCATGGCTCGACCATGCTACGTGTATCTCAAGTTGAAGATGCCCGGCCCCAAAGGTGTGATCACCGTTACCGGCAATCGGAAGAAAGCAGAAGAGTGTTTTCAGAAAGGATCAAAGATTGCTGATGCTCAGATGGCAGTTGTTGAGCTACAAGAGTACCAGAAGACTGCTGATCCGAGTGAATTGTTACGAGCCAAGAAGCCTGCTTCAGAATCTGCTTTTCAGTCGTCCGGTGAAACTAAGCTAGCTCACATTCACCCGACCGACCCCGACGCTGCTCCGACTCACATCTCGACAACGCTCGACTCCAAATAGGAAGAAGCGCTCATCCAGTTCCTCCGTGAGAACTGGTACGTCTTCGCATGGAAGCCTTCTGACATGCCTGGAGTTCCCAGGGGGCTGGCTGAGCACCGTCTACGAGTCGACCCGAAGTTCAAGCCTGTGAAAGAACATCTTCGACGGTCCGCCGTCCAGAAAAGGAAAGCTATTGGCGAGGAGGTGGCTCGGCTCTTAGCAGCGGAGTTCATCCGAGAGATTTACCACTCCGAGTGGCTCGCCAATGTTGTCATGGTCCCCAAAAAGGACAAGTCACTTCGCATGTGCATTGACTTTAAACACATCAATTGGGCCTGCCCGAAAGATCATTTCCCCCTCCCCCGCATCGACCAGGTAGTGGACTCGACCGCGGGGTGTGAGCGTTTGTCTTTTCTAGATGCTTATTCAGGGTACCATCAAATCCGTCTGTATGGACCCGACGAGATCAAAACGGCTTTCATCACCCCATTTGGGTGCTTCTGTTATGTCACCATGCCCTTCGGCCTCAAGAATGCTGGAGCCATGTTCATGAGGATGATTCAGAAGTGTTTACTCACTCAGATCAGTCGGAACGTAGAAGCATACATGGATGATATTGTGGTTAAGTCACGGAAAGGTTCCGACCTACTGACTGACCTTGCCGAAACCTTTGCTAACCTCAGGGGATACGATATCAAGCTCAATCCATCAAAGTGCACATTCGGAGTTCCAGGTGGAAAGTTACTCGGTTTTCTCATTTCCGAACGAGGAATCGACGCCAATCCCGAGAAAATTGGCACCATACTCCGGATGAAGCGCCCTGTGCGTGTACACGATGTCCAGAAACTTACAGGTTGCTTGGCCGCTCTAAGTCGATTCATTTATCGTCTCGGTGAAAAGGCGTTGCCTCTTTACCGACTGATGAAGAAGTCTGACAAGTTCGAGTGGACTCCAAAAGCTGACGCAGCGTTTGCAGAGCTCAAAACTCTGCTCTCCACCCAGCCGGTGCTTGCTGCCCCAATCAGTAAAGAGCCTCTGCTGCTGTACATTGCGGCCACGGGACAAGTTGTCAGTACAGTACTCACGGTCGAGCGGGAAGAAGAAGGAAAGGCCTTCGGAGTTCAGCGTCCAGTATATTATGTGTCTGAAGTTTTGACCCCTTCGAAGCAAAGATATCCCCATTACCAGAAGCTTGTATATGGGATCTACATGACCATGAAGAAGGTTGCACACTACTTCTCTGACCATTCCATTATAGTCGTCAGCGACGCTCCGCTGTCAGAGATCTTGCACAACAGAGATGCAACTGGTCGAGTGGCTAAGTGGGCGATTGAACTCCTCCCCCTAGATATCAAGTTTGAAGCAAAGAAGGCTATCAAGTCCCAAGCAATTGCAGATTTCGTCGCCGAGTGGATTGAACAGCAACTCCCGACTCAAGTTCACTCGGAGCACTGGACCATGTTCTTCGATGGATCTAAGATGCTGAACAGTTCCGGTGCTGGGGTAGTATTGGTCTCCCCCCGAGGAGATAAGCTCAGATACGTTCTCCAGATTCACTTGGATTCCTCCAACACTGAAGCAGAATATGAAGCACTCTTGTACGGGTTGTGTCATGGAATTGTCACGTCGGATGTCCTTAGAGTCAGGACTTAGTCGCGAGGCCAACGCATCTATGTGGTAGCTTGAGAGGGGTTGATCGAGACGAGAGATGCAACACGCAAGACGAGGATTTAGACAGCTTCGGGCCCCGGGAAACATCATCCGGTAAAAACCCTACATGCTGTTTGAGGCTAGGTCTCATTATCATCACGAGGGAGTCACTGTAAACCGGCTCTCCTCTAGTTCTGTCTAGCCCTAGAGATTGTTTCTTGCTTGTAGCTTGTCCCTCTTTGGGGAGCCCTGCCCCTCCTTATATATGTTGAAGGGGCGGGTTACATGTGGAGTCCTATTAGGATTAGGACTAGTCTCCCTTCTAATACAAACCGGATACAAGTCCGGGTCTTCCTTGTAAAGTAAATATTCCTCATGCCTTTTCTCTTAAACCGGCCCACCATAGCATGATCCGGCCTTCCATAAACCGCCCGTTGGGCCACCGGGTCTTGTCGCTCCTCTGACCCGCCTGCCGGATTACCGATGAACCGTAAACCGTCATGTCCAAGTGGGTTGCAGTGAATCGCCAAACTCTAGCCGGGTCATACATCCGGCGGTTTATACCGCGGGGTATATCCCCGACATTAGCCCCCAGTTTAATTTGGATTCATCCATGTTAAACTGATCTGCAACAAGAACAAATTTGTCGGGTTGTGCTCCGGTTTAAATATACTTGTAAGCCGGCACTTGATCATCCTTAAATCCTTGTCATTTCTTCCTTCCAAGTTAATAACCATCTTCATAATCAATTTGCTTGCAGAAGATATTTGTAAATAAAGAATCCATTTGAATCGGCCTTCAATGCTTTGACTCGACAAAAATATTAGTCTCTGAAATATTCAACTGATATCCAGCCGGCTTGAAGATGTAAAACTTGCCGGTTTATGATTACCACCATTGTCTGGTTATAAAAACTGATAATTCCGGGTCATGATTGTTGCCAACACCGGTTCATGATTGTTGCTAATGCCGGTTCATGATTATTGATGACGCCGGGTTACAGACACAGGGTCATAATGATTGGTGACGCCGGGTTAATCCAGTTTGCTCAAAACAGAGAATTTGAAAATAGCTCTTCGATAATAATATAATACCTGTAGCCCCCAAGAGCCGGGTCATTATGCAATAATGAGCAGGGACTTTGTAGGTATAATCATGTAGATTTGAGCAATGATGTGTAGCCCCCAAGGGCCGACTCAGTAAGATAATATTGAGCTGGGACTTTAATATATACTTCAATGAAAATAACATCATATGATGTAACCCTCATCATGGGACTTGAATCCACGTCCACAAGGTTAAGAGCCTTGTGCTTTACCAACTGAGCAGTGGACTCTTCAATATAATGAATAAAAAGCTTTGTACCTTCAACTGTTGACAGGAGCAATTGGTAGCCCCCAAGGGCCGACTCATTATAATGTGATGAATCGGTTCTTCAATAATATGAGCAGAAAATTACTTTGCATTAGCCCCCAAGTGTCATGGTGCATGCTTGCAACGACATGAGACTTGCATGTAATCTCAATTTGAATAATGTAGCCCCCAAGTGCCGGGTCGTGAGCCTGCAGCGACTCGGGACTATTCCTTCCATTGTAGAATAAATCATATCCTTTGATAAAATAATAACTGTTGCGCTAAAACGACTTTGAAAACTCAATAATACCGGTTACTAATAATATAAAAATCCAGCCATGTTGGCTATTCAAGATAATATAATCCGGTATGAAAAATTCATCCAATATCATAATGAAAATTCAGCCAAATTTGGCTATTTGAATAATATAACCCAATCATTTATAAGCGCATGATTCCAATGGCGCAATCCAAATATATACTGGCGACGTATAGTCCAAAGCCAGGCCGGTTTAATAAACTCCGGATAATTTCCCATCATATACTGGCAACTTATCGTCTTAAAGCCAGGCCGGTTTAATAAACACCGAATAATTTATCATCATGCTTTATTCAACCTGTCTCTGCATACAACAAGTTTAAAGTGTCCTGGCGGTTTACCGCCGGACGGGTCATAATGCCCAACATATAACCCAGGTTTATAACCAAGGCTGCACTTAAGAATAATCAATGAAATATATCATACCTGTGATATTGAATCACATCATTGGTTTACCAATTTTTTGTAGTAAGAGTGATAACCCCAATCTTGAGTAATGATAACTCCTTTCATACTGTGCCGGTTGATGATAAACCGTACCGGGTTGTGATAAACACCGGTTTAACCATATATAATACTGGCGACTCGTAGTCAAACCAGACCGGGCTGATAGTCTCCGGATTATAACTTGATCCTGTATTGACAACTTGTAATTGAAAGTCAAGCCGGGTTGATAAACACCGGTTTACTCCATAATAGGATGGTAACAGAAAATCAAACCGGGCGGATGGCCTCCGGATTAAGATTTGACCGTGTTCCGTCAATTTGTAATTGACAGTTGAACCGGATTAAAATGTTGTCGGTTTAAAAAACGCAACAAAAATCAAATAACAGTTATGAAAAAATATGGAAGCAAAGGCAATGATAAAACCATTTGCAAAAAGAGGCTTTACTAAGCCGATCAGATGGTGTTACCATGGTCAGACACGACCAAGCTCCCAATAAGGTGTAGCTATGGTTCAAGTCAGCCAGGTCCCCAAATGATTCGTGGCATATATGCCAGATCAAGAGGCGTGGCAATGGTTCGGGTTCGACCAAGCCCCCAAGTGATTTTGTGGCCTTAGGCCGACCAAGAGGCGTGACTGGTTCAGACTTGACCATGTCCCCAAGTGATCTGGTGGCTGTCGCCTATCAAAAGGTGTCGCGTTGGTTCGGACACGACCAAGGCCCCCAGTGATGTTATGGCACTAGGCCGATCAAGAGGCGTGGCTATGGTTCGGATACGACCAAGCCCCCAAGTGACCAATAATATGATAAGCCAATAAGGCATGATACCCATGTTTGGACCGCGCATCATGGCAGCAAGTCTTCTTTGGCACCCTTTAACTTTTTGCAAGAAATAAATCCTTCTTGAATCGGGATTTTGAACCGGATATTGAGAGCTTCAAGGATTTGTGGGAGACATCTTTCCCTTGAACCGGATTGTAAACCGGAATCTTCATTTTCAGCCGGAAATTTTCTGATGGCCTTTCAACTCGAACTTGCGAGAAGTTAATTCCTTTTTGAACCGGACATTTTTAAACCGGATTTGAGAGTTTGAGAACTTTGTGGGAGAATATATTTCCCTTGAACCGGATTGTAAACTGGATACTTGAGAGCTTCAGTGAGACTGACTTCCCTTGAGCCGGATTTTAAACCGGAATCCTTTCTGATGATCCGGAACTTCTTCACTGAGCCGGGATTTTGTAACTGTTATATACTTTCTAAGACAGAAATTTTCCGACAGCTTTTAAATTTTCATAACAGTAGCCTCCGGGACCGGGTTATCTTTCCCTCCATCGTCCTGGGTTTTTAACTTTGCTGAAACTGGCAAGATTTGCTGAGTTATGTCATCGTAGCCCCCAAGTCTCAAAGGTGACTCGAGGAGTTGGCTTGAGATTCTCCATGTTCGACCGTGATATAAACCGGCATAACTTGTATAACATTGGTGTTGATAGCACGATGTGAATCCACAGAAGGTTGTGATGACTGCGGCGGGTTATAAATGATCCCGTATGAGCCATGTCAGCAACTCGGCCAATGGCTCCTTCCATCTAGCGATTTGAAGGTAACCAAACTATAGTGGCGGCGACTTGTGCGCCTGCCCATTGAACCATCCGGTGTAGACGGCGATTGATAGTATATGACAATTTGCCTCCATTTTGAAAGAAAACCGGGCTACCCCAGCTGTGACTTGCTCATGCAGACAGGTGCAGCCTGGTATGTTGATGTGGACCAGGCCGCAATAAATGGACGGTAGAGACATCCACAATATTAGAGGTGGCTTGGACAGATGAACCGGCCACGGTGTTGTAAACCGATGCGGATGAGCAAGTTGTCCTCCTTGTTGTAAACCGGTGTGGTCATAAAGAACGGCCAGTGCATTGTAAACCGGCGCGGTCGCAAGAGACGGCCATGGCGTTGTAAGCCGGTGCAGGAGTCCGTTGAGTAACGACGACCACCTGCGCCAACAGATGTTGGCGTGTCTCCACCTCCGCGGTATGATATCATTTTTTATCGTAAATAATTTGCCCTGCATAAACAATATTGCAGACCAAGGCAAAGATAAACTTGTTCTTTGACAAAAACAACATGTGATAATAAAAACAAACTTGGATGGATATCACTTGATGCGTCAGGCCAGTAGTTATCCATCACGGAGTTGATGATCACCGTGGTGAAGCTAAAATTAATCATGGGTGAACCGGCCGTGGCGTCGTAAGCCGGTGTGGACGGGCGAGTCAGCTGGCGCGTCTGATGTAAACTGGACCACGACACGCGTGCCCATGAAGCCATGTGGCACCGCTGAACGTGCATCCGCAGTATGACACCACCCTTTTTCTTTTAATAGTCGTCCTGCATAAAAAATATTACAGAACGAAGTGATTGTTTTTTGACAAAAAACGATATGCGCTAATAAAACAAATCTGGATGGATGTCACCTGGTGCATTGGTACGACAGATGATCCTAAGCAATGTCCGTAGATAACCTCTGTTCTTCTTAATAGCGCAGGACTAATCCGCATGTCCTCCCACCAAGCAGGTGCCCCCAGGCGGAGGTGGCAAGCCGGCAAGTCGATGTGGGGTTGTACGTATTTTCCTCCAGCCCGTAGTGACTCGGCAGAGGCTGCGGCCACACAGCCGTAGTACCAAGACCCGTCAGCGGAGATGGAGGTCCCGATGCAGTGCAAGATGGAGGAGGTTTGACGGAGCAACTTAGCAGCGGATTCACATGGAACGGCTCAACGTGGAGATCAGCAGAGATGTCAGGAAATCATCCCCAGGAAACCGAACCACATAGTAACTACTCCATGTGGAGTATCACGTGTAGTATAGCTTTGTCTTTTGACGATATAAAATATCAACGGCCGGTCGATCATCTGGGACTTAATCTCCTTTTTCTTTTATTTTGTTATATGATCCTGTCGCACTGTTTACTTTCAACAGTAGGCCATGCGGACAAGCACACACAGGCTAGGACTCCCATCGGGACTTGATGCTTGTGATCCATGATTAGTAGTATCAGCAAACACGCTTGATCTCCCCGGGAGCAGCAACAACAACTTGACGAAAACGGCTTCACTTGTTGACAGGGCTGCAGCGATAGTGCGTCCAGTCCTTCCGCCTCGCGGCGTCCGTGCCTGCAGTGACCGGAGTCAGCGTCTTCCATGGCAGTGCAGGGTATGTGCATGGCTTGTGGTAGAGCCGGATTGAAAGTTCTGGCAGATATGGCGCGGCAACAGCCGGTAGAGGAGAGTCACGGGATCGACTTAAGGTGGCGACTCCACGGCCGCGACTAATAGCAGCGGATGTCTGAACCGGTCAGCGCTGGGCCGGCAGGTTGTGGCAGTGCGGCAGCATAGTGATTTGACAGAGAGAGGCTCGGGCATGCCGAGCCAGCCGGAGTGACGGGCGGCTCACGGAGGAGCAACGGGCTTTGGCAGAAACAAGTCCGGGTGGTGGACCGATTTTGCACAGCGACATAATTGGACTCGTCTTGTCCACTTGCCGACTCGGCTTTTGCATCAGATGTCCTAATTGAATATCAACCAGGACCTATTGACCGGTCACGCGTGGAGGCACAACAGTAGAGTCGGATTCGTCGGATCACCGACGCGTGCGACAATTTCACGCGATCCTTCTCGATCTCAAGCGACATGTGGCGGCTCAAGACATCTGCGCTGTCCCTCGCCGGATTATCTGGTGCAATCCGTCCCTGCCGGCTCTTGCTTCACCCGCAAACTTATGAATTTCTCGATCCCTGAGAAAGATCCCTTCAAGAACTCAACACCATCGTGCGCAGGCCCCACGGTGGGCGCCAACTGTCGTGGAATTGTCACGTCAGATGTCCTTAGAGTCAGGACTTAGTCGCGAGGCCAACGCATCTATGTGGTAGCTTGAGAGGGGTTGATCGGGACGAGAGACGCAACACGCAAGACGAGGATTTAGACAGCTTCGGGCCCCGGGAAACATCATCCGGTAAAAACCCTACATGCTGTTTGAGGCTAGGTCTCATTATCATCACGAGGGAGTCACCGTAAACCGGCTCTCCTCTAGTTCTGTCTAGCCCTAGAGATTGTTTCTTGCTTGTAGCTTGTCCCTCTTTGGGGAGCCCTGCCCCTCCTTATATATGTTGAAGGGGCAGGTTACATGTGGAGTCCTATTAGGATTAGGACTAGTCTCCCTTCTAATACAAACCGGATACAAGTCCCGGTCTTCCTTGTAAAGTAAATATTCCTCATGCTTTTTCTCTTAAACCGGCCCACCATAGCATGATCCGGCCTTCCATAAACCGCCCGTTGGGCCACCGGGTCTTGTCGCTCCTCTGACCCGCCTGCCGGATTACCGATTAACCGTAAACCGCCATGTCCAAGTGGGTTGCCAGTGAATCGCCAAACTCTAGCCGGGTCATACATCCGGCGGTTTATACCACGGGGTATATCCCCGACAGGTTGCGCATGGCCATTTCACTCGGCGTCCGACGCCTCATGGTCTACGGCGACTCAGATTTGGTGGTTAATCAGGTGATGAAGGAGTGGGACGTCAGAAGCCCAGCTATGACTGGCTATTGCAACGCAGTAAGAAAGTTAGAAAAGAAATTCGAGGGGTTAGAGCTTCATCACATCCCCCGACTGAAAAATCAAGCAGCAGATGATCTGGCAAAGATAGGCTCCAAGAGAGAAGCCATTCCCAGCAATGTGTTTTTGGAGCACATCCGCTCGCCGTCAGTCCAGGAGGATCCCTTCGCAGAAGAAGCCCCGCAACCGAAAAGTGCCACAGACCCGATTGAAGTCGAAATTCCTGCTGTGGTCGACCTAGTCATGGAGGTCTTGGCTATCACTCCTGACTGGACGGTACCATAAATCACGTATATCTTGAGTAAAGAACTCCCGGAGGACGAGGAAGAGGCTCGACAGATCGTCCGCCGATCCAAGGCCTTCACAGTCATAAAGGGACAGTTGTATAGGGAAAGCGCGACTGGAATCGGTCAGAAATGCATAACACCAGAAGAGGGTCAGATGATCCTTAATGATATCCACTCGGGGACCTGTGGTCACCATGCGTCCTCTCGGACCATTGTGGCTAAAGCATACCGAGCAGGATTTTACTGGCCAAGAGCAAATGAGATGGCAAAAGAGATAGTCGACAAGTGTGGAGGTTGCCAGTTCTACTCCAACATGTCACACAAGCCTGCATCAGCCCTGAAGACCATTCCACTCGTCTGGCCCTTTGCTGTCTGGGGACTGGACATGGTCGGTCCACTGAGAATAGGCAGGAGCGGATTCACGCATGTGCTTGTGGCAGTCGACAAGTTTACCAAATGGATTGAAGCTAAGCCTATCAAGAATCCTGATGCTTGCACTGCTATCAGTTTCGTCAGAGGGCTAACATTCAGATATGGAGTCCCGCATAGCATCATCACTGACAATGGGTCAAACTTTGATTCGGACAAGTTCAGAGCTTTTTGCGCCTCTCAAGGCACTCGAGTCGACTACGCATCGGTCGCCCATCCCCAGTCGAATGGACAAGCTGAAAGAGCAAATGGTCTGATTCTCAAAGGACTAAAGCCTCGACTAATGCGTGATCTCAAGCACGCGGCAAGTGCTTGGGTCGATGAGCTTCCGTCAGTTCTATGGGGATTGAGGACCACCCCGAACCGGTCGACTGGAAGAACTTGATTCTTTCTGGTTTATGGAGCCGAAGCAGTTCTGCCAAGTGATCTTCTTCACAACGCACCCCGAGTCGAACTTTATATCGAAGATGAAGCAGAACAAGCCCGGCAAGACGCAGTCGACCTCCTAGAAGAAGAAAGAGAGATGGCCATGATCAGATCGACCATTTATCAGCAAGACTTGCGTTGATTCCACGCCAGGAATGTCAAGAGTCGAGCCTTCCAAGAAGGGGATTTGGTCCTCCGAGTGGATCAGCAGAAACCACACAAGCTTGCTCCTACTTGGGAAGGCCCCTTCATCATCACCAGAGTCCTCCACAATGGAGTGTATCACCTCTACAATGTTGATCACCAGATCGACAAGCCATGAGCTTGGAATGCGGAACTACTCCGCCCCTTTTACACTTGAGTTCTCCCTTGGACAGGATGTAATAAGAAAAAAAAATTCCCGCAGTTCATTTTTATCAAAGACAAGAGTGTTCCAATAATTGCTGTCACTTTTGTTTGCGTGCAAAATCCCTCAGTGAGTGACTTAGCTGCGAATCCGTTTCGCCTAAGTTTGAAAAATCCTACCGAGTGGAGAGCCAGACTCCCACTCGGGGGCTTAGCTGCAGCCCAGTGCTTGCCTAAGTGTTTAAAATCCTACCGAGTGGAGAGCAAACCTCCCACTCGGGGGCTTAGCTGCAGTCCAGCACTCGCCTAAGTTCGAAAAAATCCTACCGAGTGGAGAGCAAACCTCCCACTCGGGGGCTTAGCTGCAGTCCAGCACTCGCCTAAGTTTGAAAAAATCCTACCGAGTGGAGAGCGATCCTCCCACTCGGGGGCTTAGCTACAGTCCAGCACTCGCCTAAGTTCTCTCACTTAGAGACTTAGCTACAGTCCGGCACTTGCCTAAGTTTAAAAAATCCTACCGAGTGGAGAGCAAACCTCCCACTCGAGGGCTTAGCTGCAGTCCAGCACTCGCCTAAGTTCTCTCACTTAGAGA